>NC_134834.1:128494955-128583632 GCF_004210375.1 Tachypleus tridentatus | reverse complement strand
AAAATGTGAAGCTTGTGAGGTTCAGTCACTAATGAATGTAAATTTTTATAGTGAAAAGACACTGATGATATGGAAACTGGTTTACTTGAGTGTCAAATTACTTCAAGCACTGGTAACACCAGCTGAATAATTACCTGAGGTGTACACAAACTGAAGAAAGACTGAGTACTCTAACTTTAATACATAACCATTATGACACTGCTATCAACATTGACTCTGTGTGTTATTTACAAAAGAGCACCCCAGAAGAATAGAGCATGCTAATGCTGATATGTTAACTTAATAGTGCATATGTGCATGTATGTGATAGCAAATAACTGAAAAAGCTAATATGCTGTTGTTGTACAGGGGTGTTTAAATTATTAATATAATTTAACACTTAATAATTACTCTTCATGTTGATGGCAAAGTACTTTACTATTATAAAACACACATAATTGTGAAATGTGAAATCATGAAATATTACAACAGAAAGATAATTTGACTTTTCATTCAATATTTGTTAATGTTATGCATTCACAGCATTTAGTTTTTACAAATTTTCTGGGAGCATGCCTTCAGACCCCAATAAGCATTAACTATGCATATAGATTGTGTTTAATACAATATGTGTTGGATTTTATTCCACAAATTAGAACCCCCTATTCAAACACTCTGTATATGGGCCTGATCTGTAAAGTACTGAGTAAATATTTTGCAACAAATTTAAATTATGAACCTCAAAGTTGCTGGAAATTCCATCAAGGAGTTTGTAAAGTGAATAATGTAGTTAGTTATATTTTATAACTTACTAATCACCGAGTGCTACTCTAAAATTAATAATAACATAGTTATGCCCATATTAAAACAGACACTTTGTCTCCTGCTGAACTTGTCTATTTAAAGAACAAATAATTATTTTTGCAAAATTCTTAAGCAGCAAATACATATATAAGAGATATCATTTTTACTAAAAATAAATAAATAGTAGTTAAAATAACTTCATCGGTATTTGTCTTTTTATTTTTATAGGTAAATCAAAACTAAAAACACTTTCTCTTAACCTGCAAAAAGTCAATCTAATGTTGGATATTGCAGATACAGTTCTCTAAACTATCATTACTCAATCTTTTCATTAACTGAGTAGATTTGCAGAAAGCTAGAATAACAATTTTGAAAGCAAATCATTTATAATAATGTTCATTACAGTTACTAAAACATAACACTGGTTATATTACAGAAATTAGATGGTAAGAAAACATTAAGGATAAATGTTTAGCCATTATACACAAAAGGTATTTATAATAGAATATAGTTTAAGGAGGCTAAAAATTCTCGAGTAGGCTTGTTAATAACGTACATAAAAAGTATTTAATCATTAAATAGAAGCTAAAATTTCTGTCAAACATATATAAAATTTATATATTTACAAGTTACACCTTGTTCTTGAAGTAGACTGTTATAATATAGTAAAATAAAATGAATTACCAAAATTGATAAAAAGTGTTCTTGTCAACTAACAGTCTACTAAAAATAAAAAGGGCATAACATTGAAGGAGACCTTGAAACCATGTGTATCAAGGCACCAATAAAAAAGTTGGTAATTGGAAATATATCAGATAGTAGAAATTTGAAGGAACTAGACAGAAAGGAGACTAATGAAACAACTCCCAACACTACAAGAGCTCAAGAGAAGAATATAAGCAAAACATCAAGCTCTTGGGAGGTGAAAGACCTATCTCTGTAGAAACCTTAGAATAGTGTCCACAAAAAAGTGATCAACAAAACATGGAGCTGGAAAGGAGTACTAAATCTGATTTATCAAAGCAGTTATAATGGTGAAGCTAAACACATGAAAGACAGTAGGAAGTACAAGGTCAAGGATCAACATTTCAAAGTCAGACAAAAGGTCTTAATTCTGCTACCCAAGCTTATATGGCAGTGGAAAGGATCCTTTGCATTACAGGAAATGGTCTACAAAATACATTGTAAGGTGAGTGTGGATGGAGGAAAATCAAGGTCTACCATTCCAATCTGTTAAAGAGGTACTTCAAAAGAGAAGATGACCATACTAGTGCATTCATTGTTGCAAAGGTGAACATGGCAGGAGTGGCTATTAAAGATGAAGAACCAGAAGGCAGTCAATTGGCTATAGAAAATGAAGAACTGGTAAATCCAAGGCCAGCAGATGAAGATGAGATGTACAAGGATATCAACATAAGGGAGAAATGACTGACAGGAAGAAGTACAAATGAAGAACTGGTAAATCCAAGGCCAGCAGATGAAGATGAGATGTACAAGGATATCAACATAAGGGAGAAATGACTGACAGGAAGAAGTACAAAAGAAGAACTGGTAAATCCAAGGCCAGCAGATGAAGATGAGATGTACAAGGATATCAACATAAGGGAGAAATGACTGACAGGAAGAAGTACAAAATCTACTGTACAGATAAATTAGGAAAGATAGATCTTAGAAAACATAACATCAAGATAAAACACAAGATAAAGGATCCTGTGAAGGTAAAACCCTACACAAGGCCCTGTGAGAAGAAAGATGCACAAGGAAACTGCAAATGTTGGTGCAGCATATATGAGAAGTCTTAAGATGTGCATTAAAATAAGAAATGGCTAGGTTTGATTCTTCTAAGAACTATGTATAATCACACCTGCCATTGAACTATTGAGTTAGTCAGAAAAATCCACCATCGAGAGTTTCTTTGAGCTAAGTGATAGGAATGGCTGTTTATAGCATTTTTAGCATGAAACATTAACCAACATACTAAAGCTGGCCTCATTTATCTGTATTTTTTTGAAGGATGTAGAAATTCCAACTTTAAAATCTCATGCATTATATATCTAAAATATAAGACTCTTCACTATTTATCAAAACAAATGAATTTAGAATTCTAAATTTTTAAAAATTTTTCTTATTTTGAAGAATCCAAGAGTAATTAAAAGTTTCTGGACCATGATTTCTGATATAAGATATCAAAAACAATCTGATTGAATATTCTATTAAACACAGTAACTAGTAAAACATGCTGTGAAATACATTATAATACAGCTTCAACCATCACAATAAGATATCTTAAAGAATGGTGGCCTTCAAAACTTGTTAATATTAAGACATAATATTCAATATTTAATTTAGTTTTTTACAAAAATTACTTCATCATTCAGTACACTTGAACTGGCACAGTCAAAGTGAAAAAAAATAATACCGAACAGTACAATAATTTAACAGCAACAAATATTTAACTGCAGAGATTTTATCGATGCATTAACTTTATATCTCCTTCCTTAGAAGACAGATGAGCATTATCTACATCAAAATACAAAAATATACTATATTATATGAAGCACCAAATATGTTCTGGTAGCTTCATGATACAGGTTTTGCTTCCAAATTTAAGCAGAGATATTTTTGGTTTTCACTGGAAACGCTTTACTAAATTTAGTATTTAAATCATGGGAAATGCTTTATATTTTTTACAAGAAATGTAAGTCAGCTTTTCTTCACTGGATGATTTTAACTGTATTTTCTGTATTGTCACATATTCATTAATGTGCTTTGACAAATAATTTTCATCATATATGACAAAGAGAATGAAAACATTACAATTAAAAGTTAATTATCTTAATTGAAAAAAACCTGTATATCTTTCTAATTCTTAGTCTGTGTTAGTAGAAGACTATTTGATTATTATTGTTCATATCTTTTCACACAGAGTATTCTTTAAAATCTCCTAAGTTCGAAATTGTTGTAAAACCCATAATATTTTTTCAAAAAATTAAACAATTTGGCTGCATTATAAATGTATTTATAATAGCCATGCACTACATTGTGAGTAAACAGGTGACAAACAGCAGCTGATAATAGTAAAATCTGCAGAGAAGTGTATTCATATGAATTCTAAAACAAGACTGAAATATTCTTTGTACAAATTGAACACTTTACCCAAACGAATGTTTTGAAAGAACATTTTCTACACCAAATATGTAGCACACCTCCCCATTTCACCTCTGTACTGAAATTATTAGCCACAATTTCACATATGAGTTATACACAGTTGTAGCTTATTTAGCTTAGCTACTTTGATAAATATTATTTTTCATAAAGATACTCAATATTATATTTTACACAGGGACAAAATTTTCAGTTTGATTTTAAAATGTCATGCATCAAGTGGTAACTGATGGTAAATAAACTGCTCACCATAAAGCTATATATATCAATAAGTTTACAAACACCAGATAAGGACAATTCAAACTCATATAAAATCAAGACTACTTAAAAGTAAACAAAATACATGTTACTAAATGAAAAGTGTGACAGAGAGACATACTTCCATCTTATGCTTCAAAATGTTTTGTCATAAAACAGAATTAATCAGCCAGTGAAAGCCTTAGCTGTATTAAATAAGACATAACTGTGTGGTACCTTCATATTAGAAATATAGTTTTGTAAGCATAATGTATGTTTTATAATAGTTACATTATTACACTGTGCATATATGACATAAAAATGTTCTGGTGATCTACATTTAAACTTATAAAGCTTAAATATTCAATATGAAACACAAAATGATTAAAAACTACAGAACACCAATATTCATTATTATCTAATTTACTACTTACACAGAGCAAGTTACTTGCAGACCAATGTGGATTTTCTCTTGTTGAAATTTCCATTACAGAGTATCTGCAGGCAATACAAGCACAAATATATTTTAACATATACATTCATCAACATTTCAATTTTTAAAACATACTTTCTACAAAATAGTAGCTCAACTAGGCCTACAGCAGTTAAAAAACACCTAAAATCCTATTTATACATTACACAAGACAAGAAATTTACTGGTGATACAAAATCCCTAAGTCAACAAAGCACAGAGCCATTTTAAGCCTAAGAAAAATTATGAAAAATCAAGCTTAACTGCAGTTGTTTCTATATCACAATCCTCTTGATAATTCTGTTATGAAGTTCAAATATTGGACAGTAACATTTTGAAAACTACTGTTAGGTATAAAATACTATTTTCAGACACCTGAATTCTGCATAGTTGTAGCTGTTTACCTATCTAGTGTGATGAATACTCTTTTTCAAGCAAATACCCAATACTAATTTTTATACAGCGAAAAAATTTCCAAAATTTGTCTTTGGAGTAGTGTATAAGAATGTATCACTCATACTTTTTCTTAGGAATAACAAGCCTAATGGCTTTGTTATTTTAACAATTTTACATCTCTACCATATTGTTTAAAGAGAGTGAACAAATAAGCAAAAACAAAAGCAACCAAATGTGAGAAACTAGTATGACATTTTGAAAGAAGTTATATTAGTTGAAATTAAAATTTTATTGGAATTCCTTGTCCATAAAATTAAAAACCAGGTAACCTCGTAAGTAAGAAATGCCTTGTTGGTAGTTGCTTACAATATAAAAACACATTCCCAGCAAAGATATTTCATAATATTTGAGGCCATAAAATGATTTAAAAAAAACAAAAAGCCAAGAAATGACTATCTACTAAAGCATCAGTAAATCAGATGTAATTCATTTTATTTTGTTTAAACAATGAGGGTCATTCATAGCCTTCTAAACACATCTAAGTATAATCATGTAGTAACTTTCAGCATTTGAAGTACTTATGTTTCATTAGTAGTATAGCCTTCAGTACCAAACTCTGTAAGATCTTCGTTTTCAGAAAGTTTTCCCTTGCTTCTGCCAGTTTATTCTACAGATTCACACACCTCTGTCTAGTGAGTAAACAAGTTTGTTATTGGTCTTTCAAATACAACTAAATATATTTGTAAAATCTTAAAATAATCTTCAATATACTAATTTGTGACGACCTACATTTATACATTTATTATTTGCTTATAACCTACACAAAATGTTCTAGCATAAAACTTTTGGCAGTATGATAATAACTCAATTTTAAAAAATGTCATTTCAATTGAAACAGAAAGTCATAGTGATCTTACAATTCTATACTTGGTACTTACATTTCCATTTTTGTCTTATAAATTTGATTTAAATTACCTTAATCATGTAAAGTGAGCAAGAAGAGCAGGAAATATTTCCTTTGTTTTCCTTATTGAGATATGTGAACCAAATAATAGTATTACACACACTTCCACTTTTCTTTATTTTTTCATCAAGAAATCAAAACAAACTAAAGATAAAAATAATATACTGGAAAGCTGCACAAAGAATGAAATATATCCAGCACCATCCCTTTCCTGAAAAAGTGGGCACAGTTGGGAAATTATATTTTTAATTAATGAATTAAAAAAAAAAAAAAAGTGGAATACTAGTATGGCAACTTGGAGGCCTGCAACCATAGAAATACATCTGGCACATATTTAAATGTAATGACCAAATCATTACACCAGGATTAGGTATTAATAAGTTATTTTAATTATCTGACTAAATACTAGATCTGTGCTTGAAATTAATAAATTTGTAGATAAATAAGTTGATAATTTTAATAATTCTTTAGTTCATGGTTTGTACATATCAAAGAATGCAGAATGTCATGACTCCAAATAAACTAAAAGCACAGTTCATGGTAAAAAAATAACTCTGAAATTTAGGAAATTTTCTAATAAGTCACCAAAGCCTAAACCTACAAGGTTCAGTTGTTTCATTTCTTGAAATTGTAATGTAGGTTCTTGGATTTTGTCAGTTTCTAATTTTCTTACTGAGGTAAATTAAACCTCTTGTCAACTTAACAGTTTCTGTTTAAGAAGATATTACTATTAATATACCATAATAACTGCACAAATATACATATATATATAAGGTACTAAAATAATAATTAAGTACAGAACGTTGTGTATTTCCAGTAGCCTTTATTTTTCAGGCTGGTATTAATAATAACAAGAAATCAAACCTAGCCAATGATATAAATAATATACTGGCAGGTTGTACATTGTTTTGACACCACCCTTTGAAGGTTTCAGTCACACAGTGAACTTATCATGGTTTTTGTGCTCTTATCCAGCCTAAACGTATTTATGGGACTGAGAAAGAATTTATAATTTTCTTAAGTGTAAAATTACTGTAATACATTAATGTATTTATCCATAAAATAAAATATATATCTGGTTAAATAATGTAAGCATAATGATTCATTTTGAAAACTGTTGAAACCAATAACTATCCATATTTTCAGTAAAATTGTAACATTGATAAAATAAGCAAGACCAAAAATGCAAAGCCATTTAACAATAAACATTTAAAAAATAAAGTTAAAGATATTTCTCTTCTTACAAATAAAAATATTAAGTTATCTTTTGTGCATTCTTACTCTTAAAAAGTGTGTAGCACTCTCAGGTTCACCGATTTCCATTTGGGTAACCAGGTAAAACCCACAATATAATAGGAGGTTCATGAAAAGATGTTTCACACAACAGAATGAAATTTGACTCAATGTAAAATTGAATGAAAACAATCTTTATTCAATATGAAATGCAATCAAAGAACTGGTTTGTTGACATGGGACAATACCTTTATTGGAGGATAAAGTTTAATGAAAGTCTGAGTGAAGAACTTCAAAATCTGTTCCAACCTGACAACCTTGCATTATATACACAGTTTTTTTATACACTGTTATTTTTCTCAATCCATGTATCCTATCAATGTCATTGCTGGTCTGAAGAAAAATACGGAAGGAAAGGATTGGTGTTTACCTCTTTACTTTAAGTAATCATTTTCATGAAGAAGTCCACATGATATGAAAGAGAAATGATCTGGAACAGTATGCAACTAATGCAAAAAAAAATTTTCCATTTCTTTGACTAGTTAACTACTTTAACTCTTTCCATACAGGGTTGGGCAATGTGACAAACCTTGTAACTACAAAGTAGCTCTCAGACTTTCCATACTGTAACATTTAATACATTTTGTGTATCTTCACAAAATTGGGCAAGCTTTCAATAAACATTACAAATATTTTGTACACGAACAATCAGATTTTTTAATTAAGTGCTTTTAGTAAAGACTTGTCTGTGAATATATGGAATCAAGAGTATTGATTGCTCAGAGTACAAGGCAATTTTTTACGATAAGATTAAGAATATTTTCTTCATCTCAAAATTTCAAAATTTCTTTTGTGTATTCTGTAAAACCTTTTAAATGAAAGTCAAATATTTTCTGAGTAAAACTTCATATTTTGTCTCTTATTTTCTCTTTATTTTATATCTCTATATACAGATTTGATTGGTTTGACTGACCTTGTAACCACCATAAAAAAAAGAAATAAGTTTAAATTATCCTTTTTCTTTACAAAATAAGTGCAGATTGTAATAGATAATAAAGCAGTTTAATTAAATTCTGAATATAGCTCTGTAAAAAGCTGTGACATGTACACTTTGACCTACCCATACCAAGAAGACTAAAACCCATATATATATGTATATATCATAAATATGTATGACAGTTATTCTAAAATTTTTAGGAGAAAGGTGATTTTATTCCTCTTACAACTGGTGAACAGCTTTCTGGTGTGAGTACACACTTACACATGAAATATTTCTACTTAAACATGTTTTAGAACTGTAATTTTTCAACATTTATTTAATACCATTTTCATGGCTAGTACTTCAGTTGTAGAAAGCAAGTATAAATAGCTAATGAATGTCAAACAAGTCAGAACTACTTTGGTTATTAATAAAAAAAAATATGAGAGTCCACTTTTATTTGTTAAACATTTCCCAGCTGTTACTTTCATTGTTTGTAAGAGGTTCTGTGAAGAGATGAGAAAAAGAATATGCCATTACTAAAACAAACAAGGACATACTTATAAGACTTTGCACACAGAATTAAAACAAACAGAAACTATAAGATCAAAGATAGTATTTTTATTGTTTCTTATAAACAAAATTTCAGAAAGCTTCACTCCCAGAAACCTTATACAAAGGAAGTAGAAAATACCTAGTATGTCTGCATAATACAAATTCCCTCTCCCCTTGCTTTCAGGTTTCTTTGGTCATCCCTGATTTTAAAATTTAAAGAACATTGAAATTACTTATACATTGTTCAAGAAACTAGTATTACTCTTGCTCTTGTAAAACACTTACATATCATTACATACAACTAAATTGAAGAAAAATACATAATGATAACTGAATTCCATGATAAATATCTAAATCACAATCATACATGTTAACAGGTCAACCAGAATCTATAATCAAGATACAATGTAATAACTCTTTCACTCTGATACAGTTTCACAGCTGAATCTCATAAATATCATTTTAAAATTATCTTGGTTTAAAGTTTTTCATTATATTAATTAACATACTCGTAACTTTTTATTACAGTTACTTTATAGAATACATAAAACTAAAAGACCAATACAATATACCACAAAATTGAACAATCTAACTCGGATATAATTACAGTGGAAAATCAGGTTAAATAATCAAAAACAAACTGTTTAACAAAGATGCAAATTATCCATAATTAAGTCTACAAAAAATATTTAATAGAGTTAATGTCACTATAAAAAACAAGTACAGTCAATGACTATGCAAAAACAGAAATATTACAAATTTGTATACATTTCAATATTAATGACTGGTTCAGAACCTTATAACATAAAATGCAACATAAATACTCTATCATAAATTCAGTATTACACTAAATATTAAAATAAACATTTCTAAATGTGAGGTTGCAAAATTTTAAAATATACAATGAATGAAAAAATACCCTTTCAAAGCTATTACAAAACTTTCAAAGTTACAGAATGAAACTCCTTTAAATTGATATTAAAGCATAAGCATAGTAATACATATCCATTTAAACAAAAATAAACACATAATTTGATGTAAACCTGATTAGCCATGTTGAACAAATGCATTCAACTAGTCAACACCTACAGTAAATCATCATGATGTGCAATGTTAAGCTGCAATTGGAGACTGTCATGGAGATTTGTCTGAGAATATATTGAGCATTTCTAGTTTTTGTATAACTAAATTCTATATATATAATGCATAACAATGAGCAAATATATGCCTAGACTAAAACATAACTCTTACTAAGCAAGTATAAAATCTTACCAGTATAAAAGCAGCCTTTTCAAATAAAACATTGCTTTAAACTGACCTTTGTGTTTTATAAAGTAATTATTCTACAAAGGTGTGAAATACAATTTAAAATTATGTGTATTTACTTTATTATCTACTCCTCCACTCACTTCATACATAATATAGAGTTTGATTCCTTAAAGACGTCGATTGTAAATGTACAAAGCATTAACTATTTACATCTTGCAGTCATATAATGTTCATCTATTGGTTGGTAACTTCTGTTTCACCCTCTACTTAAGCTTTTTAAAGTACCACCAGATGTTTGTAAGAAAGCTAACTTCAAGGGGTAATGATAACATTAGTTACACCAGTATTATAATGTTTTATAGCTTTTGTAAAATATATATAAGAAACAAATCAACGTATTTTGATATCCCACTGACCTCTGCAGTACCTTATGTAGTATTCTACAAAAGGTTTTGGTTCAAGATACCAAGCCATATATCTTGAAGGCTGGTATGAAACAAAAAAAAAAGTTTAATGTTTTAAGAAATCAGTATTTGTTATTATATTATTTTTTTATTTGTATTTGTTCAAGCTTAATATGTACATGTTCTACTGCTTGCTGTACCTTAGAGCTTAAAAAAAGATTTTCTTGAAGTTTTTATCAGCTTTGAAGAACCTCATCCTGCACATTGACCAGAATAGACCTCAGAAACCTCTGAACGAGTTTTCCCAAGTCTTCTAAAGTTGTGACAGTAGACTGAAACTGATAAACATGAAATTTGTTGCTTTCAAGCTCTTCTTACAAAATATAATAATTTATTGAAGTCAATCGTAAATGAGCTTTTCTACATAATATAATACCTTAGGCTTCTTTTAAACAAGTTTTGTTTAACTTAATGGTTATTTTGCTTATTCATTTTGTATATAAGCTGCACTTATGGGATATATATAATTACCTATATTGCCAACTTTGAAAAGTTTAATATGATTGTATGATTTTTTTAACTTCATTTCAGCTGCAAACAGATACAGTAGTTGAAGCACAATTAATGAAGGCAAATTACTTTAACACTCACTTTAAATCTAAAAGTTAAAACAAAAATTTCTCTGACTGAGCAATGCAATGACTCATGACAGATATTCTATGGTATATTACTCTGGCATTTACTACTTGGATGGTAATGAATACAACATTGGGAGTGGTGATGTACCTCACTGTTTGTGATTTTTCACCCAGTGCAAAAACATACAGTCTCAGTTGATAATATATTTTCATGATTAGTTGCTTATAGTAATCATCAATTAGTTTATATCATATATTTCAGCTTTTATTTTGTTGCGATTTTTTGTGAAGTCTTATGAAAGAATATATATGGTGACATAAACATGCAATCAATTCTTAGTTTTATCATTGGAAATGCAAGTTTGTTGTAGACTCACCTTTGCTTTTTCTCTGCTGGGATATGAAAAGGCCATTATTAAATTATTTGAAATTTTTCAAAAAGGGTATCCAGGTTTTGCCAACTTCTATTCTGGGTTGACTAAGTGTATTATTAATATTTTGGATGTAAAAAAAAGGCTTCTTTTACCTTTTTTCTTACATGTGGTTCATAATCCATTATTTTAGTGTTATTAAATTTTACTATATGAAATGTTAAGGCTCGAACAACCAAGCACAGAAACCTTAACTAAATTTGGATACTCAGGTAAGCGATGTCCCAGTTGTGTAAGAGCTCAAAAGAGTGGGTAATGCATCTTTCTAACATACTTAACAAAGGTTAATTCTCAGCTTCTTCCACAACCAACAATCCTTAAAAATGGCATCAGATAAATATATGAGATACAGCATCTAAACAAATTCGTAATTAATATTTGATAATGGTGATAATATAAAAATTAGTTACTGTTTTACACAAAGTATTTCTTACACCAGATGGATGTTACTAATTTATGGGGATGTAATTTGGGTTAGTCAACTCAAAAGCAACATTTAACCACATAATAAGGAGGATGTTGTGCAACACTACCATCATAGAGCACTTTACGTTTGAAATTTTCACACTGACTGCAAGGAGAGACGACCATCTAGAAAGACTAAGAGAGCTGTTCTGGTGAGTGAAGGCAGCAGGCTTCATCATCAGACCATCCAAGTGCAACATTGGATATTCTATGCTGGTGTTTGTTGGACACAAAGTGAGGAGCTAACAGATTGCACGGATTGGTTGGTTGATTGATTTGGTGTTCTATGGCACAGAGCGGGTATGCTATCTGAGCCAAACGTCCGGTAAAAAGTTAAAATTAAAGTAAATTTAGTAAAATTCAAAAAAGGAAATTAAGTTAAAACAAAACAACGGTTAAAAAACATAAATAACATAAAACCAATGTTTATATCTAGTCTACAACGTTAAGAGAAAAACTACAGTAATACAAGCTTTAAAGGACTTTCTGTACCATAACTGTAATTGTCATAACTCGCCAGGAACACTAACAGTTAAGTACAAAACCACTGTCAGTCACCTGAACTTGGCCTTTCTAGTCCTGGTTCCGAGTTATTTGACGTTATGACCATTTTCGAAAAGTAAAGTAATAAAAGTTTTAAAAGACTTGTAGCAAAATATTAATAATAACTCGCTAGGATGACCAACGGGTAATTCAAACAGCAGTGTCAGTCACCTGAAGTTGGCCTTTCCAGTCCTGGTTTCGACTTATTTAACGTTACGGCCATTTTTTAATTTAAAATTGAACTAGATGGGCTTTGATTCTTAAAAGGGAATCATATTAAAAAGGTTTAATGTATAAATTAAAAAGATTAATGGCCTTTAAGTAACTAAAAACATTACCAAGGTGGACAGAGTCACCATCACAATAACACTGTCTAACGTTATGGATAAACCTTGGGACAGAACACGTTTAAAATGGTGCCGTCGTTGAGGGTCGTTACGATGACAAGAAAAGTAAAATGTGGCTTATTGTGACCTGAGTGTTACACAGACTACACATTGATGCATCAATTCCAGATAAAAGAAAACGATGAGTTGAAAAACTGTGACCAATGGGTAGTCTAATTAGAACCACGTCCTCTTACCGATCCTTACGGAAGCAAGACGGCCAAAGTCCAATATATGGTTTTATTTGGAAAAGCTTGTTTTCGCGTTGCTCACTTCAAGTCGTCTGCCAGCAGGCACGGAGCTGAGCCTTGACTACATGACCATAGTTCATGTATGGAACAGGAACAGCGATAGATTTAGCTGCGGTGTCGGCGAGCTCGTTTCCGCAAATACCAACGTGGCCCGGTATCCAGAAAAACTGGATAGAAGTAGATGTTAAAGATAATTGGGCCAGTCGGTTTTGAATATCAGCGAAAACAGGGTGTGAACCAACGTAAAGCGATTCCAGGACCAGTAGAGAACTAAGTGAGCCAGTATAAATAGTGCAGTTGGAGTACTGCTTAGCTTCAATATGATCCAGGGCAAGAGAAATGGCATACAGTTCAGCAGTGAAAACAGAAGTTGTAGAGGGGATTCTACGTGCAACTACCGAACCACAACAAACCATGGCAAAGTCCACACAGTCACCTGATTTCGAGCCATTTGTATAAATAGGAATGGAAGGATGCTTCGAAAGATATCCAGCAAATAGCAGACAGTATTTCCAATCGCGAGTGTCTGCTTTTCTCAGATAACTTAAAGACTGGTCATATTGGGGGACTATAAGAAGCAGTGGTGAGATGGGCTGACCAGTGGATACAGCAATGTTATCCAAGGACAGACCTAATTCATCCAACTGCACCTGGATAGGAAGGCCAAAAGGAGTAATGGCAGACCATCTAGTCTGAAAAAGTACAGTCCACCAAGGAAGGAAAACACAACCCCAGGTGGAATGTTTTGGTAAGGAATGAAGTTTCGAAGCACATAAGAAATATAGTTGCAAACGGCGGAGGTGCAAAGAAGGTTCATGAGACTCAATGTATAAGCTCTGAACTGAGGAAGTGCAAAAAGCCCCAGTGCAGAGCCGAAGTCCTTGATGACGAATGGGGTCCAGCATCTTTAAGGCCGAGGTTCTGGCAGAGCCATAGACCAGTGATCTATAGTTTAGTTTCAATTGAATAAGAGCACAATATATCTTTAGCTTAGAACATTAATCTGCTCCCCAATTTGTGGAAGAGAGGACATAGAGGATGTTCAGCACTCTTGTACATTTGACCCATAGCTGCTTAATGTGTGATATAAAGGTCAGCTTATGGTCAAAGATAAGCCCCAAGAACTTTGTCTCACAGACCACAGGCAGAACAACTTCACCAATGCGGAGTTTAGGATCAGGGTAAATACCCCATTGGTAGCAAAAGTGCATACAAAAGGTTTTAGAGAGAGAGAAGTTAAAGTAGTTTCTGTGGTCCACTTCATTAAACAATTGAGAATAGTCTGTAGCTGCTGCTCAATATATCTCATAATCGACAACTGACATGAGATGTGAAAGTCGTTGACATAGAGCCCGTTTGCAACAGTGAGAGGGAGTTATTCAGTGATAGCATTAATTTTATACTGAAAAGTGTGACACTCAAAACACAGCTCTGAGGGACTTCAAGTTTCCTTTAGAAAAGAATGAGAAAGTGCATGATAAAGCTTGATAAAGGACAAAAAATATTATGTAAATATTATATTCAACACACTGTTAATCAAATGTTAAAATATTTTATGATAACTATTTCAACTTTAAATATAGGGTTTTTTAACTTGGTCTTAGTATTTATTTTATTAAATTTAAAAGTAGCATAAATCAAACCGTATAATATGCTAGCTTTTATCAGTATTAAGTCCAAACCAACTGATCTCAAGTGTTGCTTTTAAGATGCAATAATTTATTATTTTACATATTAATTATTCTTATTTATTAAATACTATTTTTAATTATTGTTTAATATTATTTAGGTTGAATTTATTTTATTTTAGCAACATGAGCATCAGTTTTGCTCAAGTTCAACATAATGTGTGGCCCGGCATAGTCAGATGGGTTAAGGCGTTCGACTTCTAATCTGAAAGTCGCGGGTCCGAATCCCCGTCGCACCAAACATGTTCGCCCTTTCAGCCATGGGGGCGTTATGATGTGACGGTCAATCCCATGATTCGTTGATAAAAGAGTAGTCCAAGAGTTGGCGTGTGAGTGGTAATGACTAGCTGCATACAGCATCAGCTTTAACATATCTGCTTTTGCTGAATCAATAGTTTAAGTGTGTCTTTTTGCAAACTCACTTTGTTAACCTGAGGATGACCTAAGAAGATCGAAACATTGTTCTGTACTTTATTTTAATTAACGTATTAATACTCGTACCAGTTGTCTTTAGAATAGAGATTAAGAGTGCGATGAGTGTTTTTGACTGTCCAGATGAGCAGTAGGCATAGAGAATTAGGTAATTAAAAAATTGGCAACATCATTTCATTGTTTATTTCAGTCAAACTGGCAACTTATTGAGTTACATTATGTTGATTGTTTTTGGTTTTTTGAATTTCGCGTAGTTTGCCCTAGAGATTTGTATGCCATCAGCTTTTAATAAACTTCCACTTAATCTCATGATATTTCTCCTGAATTACACCAATGCATAATTACATCATTACACAGCAAAATTCTTCCACCAAAAGAAGCACAATATACTCCTTCTGCACTAATTCCATCTATGCATTGGAACTCGTGAATTTTCATTGTTTGAGGAGGCAAGTAATAAAATATGCACTGAAAGTCGGAAGAATGGGTGAGATTGCATTTGAAAAGATGAGTATCTATTGGAAATACATTTTAAAATAATGAAAATTCTAACTTCTGAACAGTACCACATCTCCTCACACAGTGGTGAAAAGGACAGTGTAAAGAATTACCCAGATGAGCTGCCTTCAGAAAGTGCACAAAAAAGCAATCAATGGAGTGTGACGCCCAATGAAAGGAGCTTCATAGGACCACATCCATGAAGGACCTCTTCCAGTTTATATTTTTTGCCTGAAAAATAAACGGAGAAAGAATCAAAAGAGCACAATGCATGACATGGATGAACAGAATAAAAACACAGCTACCTGAGTACTTGCACATAAGGAGTTGAAGAACCAATCTGTGCAGCATAGTTGGGGTGCATTAAAACCAGACCTTATGCTTAGCTAAAATCTATTGTCATATCTTATTAGACAAACACCAGCAGCAGAAGGAGGGCACAATAATAATACCTTAAAAAATGGTATGCTGAGTGCAGACCTTGACTCAACTGAACAGATATCAGCTGCAGAAGGAGGACATGGTTTGTTAGTGCATGTTCAACCTCAACTTAGCTGAACAGGTGACATTAAAGAAATATGAATTTAGAAGAAAGGCATTTCAGCTGAGTGCTTTTTAAACTCAACCGGACAGTCACATGCTGCAGGAGGATGACACAGTATCATCTTGCATGCTTGCCTCAAATCTGTTGAACCAACTCTAGCTGTTGGAGGAGAGCACAATATTATAACTCAACTCAAATGGCTCAGGCCACTGGAGTGGGATGCAAGTGACACGTGGTATAGCTATATAAGATTGGGAACTGGTAAGTGGCAAAAGCTTCCCATACTATATTTAATGAGAAGTGGAATTCACAGTGGACAAAAAAGGTCCAAATCCCTGTTGGTCCTTCAGTGTGGAAAGACCTTTTACTGGAGGCTATGCAATGAGTGAACATATATTATTATTATGAAAATCCAAGAAAAATGAGCCAGAAAGTAGGCAGAATATCTCTGGTGCTAGATTTTTCCATGATATTCAATAGCATAGGAATAGTCTGGATCAGTTGATAGTCCAACGCATATACATATCACAAAAATATCTCAGATGCTTTACAGAACACCCTATCTCACAGTGGGCATATATGGAACCAGGAGGTATAGTATGAGCACTTTTCATTATCTTGGGAAATCTGGGAAATCAGTATACCCTGGGAGGCGCCAACAGCCACCTAGCAAGATATTATAAGCAGAATCAGTGAAAAGAAAACAAATGGTACTTACATGTTTAGAAATAGTGAGTAGATTGTAGAATGGCAAACAGAGGCAGATAGTAACTTTTAGAGGATAATACAGCTAGGTGGAGAAAACAGTGGGTGACGAAGGTATGTATGGTAGTCCACATGTCCTCTCCCCATGAGCAGCTATCAGAAACAAGTGGCAAGGAAATAAGTGAGGTGATAAATCTAATGGGATAAAATGTGGAACAGTCTGCAAGCATCAATTTCTAATGAGGAGTAGACTAGCTGTTCTCGTTCATTGCTGCCCTCTATATGCAAACTTTTTTATTATGCATACTACAAACCTACTGCACCTTCTTATTAGAATCAAATTATTCCAACGTGTCTCTCATGCAAAACATTATGCAAGACTTCTGAAACAATAAGAGCATAGTATGCTTATAGGACAAACGACTCTCTTTAGAAGCCTCTATTGAACAATCACTTCAAAGTTTGGTAAAGGACAAAAGCACTGGAAGTGAGTGGGGAGAAAGTATAAGAAGTTCAAAGTGCAGGGAAGTACTTTGAATTTTGTCCTAAAGGACAAAAGCACTGGAAGTGAGTGGGGAGGAAGTATAAGAAGTTCAAAGTGCAGGGAAGTACCTATCAGAAATACATTTTAAGCATAGAAAAATTACAGCTTCCAATGCAGTATTTTTCATATCTCACAAGGTTAGCTAGAATCTGACATTGATTAGGAAAAGGAACCAATGCAAGGGAAGAACATATTTAGCATCCAAAAGTGTCCAAAGCATACTTCTGTAGATGAGAGAGTCAGATCTGAAAAGAGGAACTACACTACTTCTGATCAGGTATACTCTTCACCCATTTGTGTAATATGTAAGAAATTAGGGTGAAAATAGAAGGATCACATACAATTGGGAGAGAATGTGGTAAGAAAGTGATCCTAATTGTAGAAAGATGTAGTAACTTAATCCCACAATAAGAAAAGTGGGTAAACGAGGATGTGTCCCATTGTGTAGAGCAGCTAGAGCATGGTAGACCATACAAGTTAAGTCAACTGCATCAAAAACCTCATGATGTACTGACATCTAAGTGAGTGTGAGAATAGGATCATACCATCTTCACTTCAAACCAAAGAACTAGGGAATTGAGAACCACTTCAATTCCTGGATATAACACAGGAGTAGTCTGAGCTATCAATTTAGAAATTTGGCATCCATATCAAAAGAAAGACTATCACATGCAATTGACATCCACAACTGTGAAACTGGTTGGGACCATCCAAAGCACAATTACAATCATGTAATAAAAAAGAATAAGAGAGAGCCAAGGATAGAACTGAAACAATTGCTGTGATCCACAACAAAGGAGGAGGACAGACAACCTGAAACCTGTATAAAGACTTATTTTGATTGGTTCACTCAAAATAGAAAACCAGCCTGAAGGGTATAGACACATCTATATAAAGGGTGCAATGAGGGCTCCAAATCAAAGGGGTGAACTGCATTTTTGACATCTCACTCCATGTATGGTTAATTGCAAAATGGAGGGTATTACATTACCTACACTGGCAGAACATGACCATCCTACTCTGAACTGAATGGTTACAGCCATCTCATGTTTAACCCACCCATAGTGGTGCTTCCATGATAAGGATTTCCACACTTCACAAGAAGAAAAAGGAGCTGAGAATGCTTTTGAGAGCTTAGAGTAATATCGACACCTGAGACAATGCAATGGGTGATCACAAAACCCTATTTTTAAAAGTAAAACATACCATTTTATTCAATTGGGGCATGGCAGGGATGGGTAGTTATCCCCTTCTGCTTTACCCATGAAGTCTATGGGTGGTACAGTTCAGGAAAGGTCAATTTATGAAGCAAGTATCATGAGGTTATTCACCTACAAGTGATCTTGTGAAACACCCTGTCTCAAAGGTAAGCACACAAAGCCATGGCAAGGAAGGCCCGAGTCAACACAGCATATAGTACAGATTTAAAGTTAAAAAATATCTGGTCAGATACCATTCACCACAGAAAGTGATCCAAAGATAGTAAGAGTGTGTCCATGAAAGAAAAAAGTAATAATAAAACTTTATATAAAAATATGTTGTTTTAAAAAGTCACAAGATAATATTTTTATTCTTATCAACAAAAATCTGGTGTTTTCAGTGCAGTAGTCTTGTGAAAATTTGTTACAAGAAGCATGAAGAATGCTATTAATAATATTTTCAGATTGTTACAGACTTTATACTACTTTCCATATATGTCACATTTTCAGGTACAACAATTTAGGATTAATAAAATAACTTACTCCCAAGTTATTGTACCTGAATACCTCTACCTTTTCATATACATTTATTACACATTTTCAAGGCAATTTTATATGTTACTTCTACGTTTATTTTAAACAAATATAACTCAAAATTACTTTATTATCAATACTTTGAAACTATTTAGGTTATTCACTATAAAATGTGCATACTTATATTTCTGCATGCTTGCAAACAATCTTCCTTGTAAATAAAACAATTCACATAGAATTTTTCTGTACATCCCAAAGAATGACTTTATTTAACTAACTCTCAACACTTGTGAATAAATTATTCTTAATTTTCAAGTGTTTTCTTTAAACTTTGAATAAAATATTGATAAGGTGCTACATCAAGTCGTTTAATCATTTTCTTATGAAACATAGCTTGAAAACAGATATAAAAAATTTAAATACTATTAGATAGAGCAATTGTTAAAGTATTATGCATGAATACAGATTTAAAGGTTTTTGTTTTTTTATAGTATCTGTAAATATTCCTTTAGGTTCCTTTCATTGTGAAAGTGTATATTAAATTATATATGTTTGAAAGCTACAGCAACATTCTTCAATGAGAAGACATAAAAAATCTGCGATAAGGGAGGTAAGTTTATACAGTTTAGAGAGAAGTTAAATGGATAACAAAGAAAAGTCCACCAGTGGCACAGCAGCATGTCTGTGGACTCAGACCACTAAAAACGTGGGTTCAATACTCATGGTGGGTAGAGCACAGATATCCTATTGTGTAGTTTTGTACTTAATTCTAAACAAACAAACAAATTTTTACTAAACGTTTAACACAATAACAAATCTAGAATGTCTGGTAAAAGGTTTGTAATTATTAGGTTTAAGTAGTTTACCCAGGTGAAGTACAAAGCAAAGAAGTCACTTGACCAGAGATTGCTTAAGGCTTAATAAATGTATCTTGTTGATATTTAGTTATTTTATTTAGAATTAGTGTTTTTACAATTTAAGATGTATATTATGATTTTGCTCGTTTGTAATGTTTGTAAACTTAAATGTTTTTAGTTTAATGAAAATAAAAAAGTCATTAAATAAGATAAGTGAAACTCACTATTTAGTGAATATAGAAGATGGCTGCAAAATATTCTGATGACTTATTTATTGAGAAACATTTCTATGTTTTTACTACACAAACAGCATACATGATTAAATTATTTTATGCTACATACTTGTGATTGAAATCGTTACATGGTTTAAATAAAATATTACTCTTATGGGTTAGAGCAAAACATATTTTCATTATTTATCAATTTATTTAACATACAGCAAATCAGTATATGATTACTGATTACTTGAAAAACAAACATAATGGCCCTGTACGGTGATATTTATTTGACATTAATGAGTCATATGTCAAATAGAATATATCCATAAAACTTGTGAAAAAATATATATATCTTTCAAATAAAATACATGTTTTTTGTCATATTTTCAAATAGCAACCATCAAAAGAGGTATGGCATAGGTATTTTGAAGATTAACTGAAAAAAAAACTAAAACAATATGAAAGAAAACAGAAGAAATTATAACATTAGAATAAAGCAGTACGTGGTTGAGAAATATAAGGAAGTAAGTTCATATCATTTTTTTCTTGCATGAGTTGAAGGGGCACGATTTACTAACTGATTAATCAATAAATGAACCCGTCTATTAATGGATTACCAAATACCACTAATCATCCAGCTCTAATCTTCAATATTTAAAAACTTATTTCACAATACTATCTGCCTTTGATCAATGTCTCCAATTAATTGAGATGTCCAATTTAAAAACAGACAATTCTCATCACATCCTATCAAAACTTGCCCTCTACATTGTCACAATCTCCTATAACAACTAGTGTTAAAGCTATTTTAATTCTTATACTTCTTGCATTACAAAAGTAACAATTTAACCTACTCTTAAAACTGTTTATGTGTTTTAACCTTGCAGTACACCTTTTATAAGTATTATTATTCATTCTGCAGTTAGTTTATCATCATAGAGGCATAAATAGTAAACTTATAAAAGTGTGCTTGTAACACCAAATTCTTATGTATTTTTACTTGTACTGATAATACTGAGATATTACAAAACAACTTAAATCAATTACTGAGGCATTTTTAACCGTTGAAACTACTTGGTGCAATTTTCTTACAAGCCCATCCATCCTGATCAGTTGTCAGAACAGATGTAATCTTTTTGCAATACTTTCATAGCCCATTCGTGCATTAGAATTTTTCTGTACATCCCAAAGAATAACTTTATTTTACTAGCTCTCAACACACAGTTTTTTTAATCTCGCCTTCTGTGGCCAATTTTTTTATAAAGTTCACCACCTTCAACACACTTTTCAGGACTATGTTCAATGGAGAACTTAGTTGCTTTGATGAAAGGGTTTCCTTGTGGATTATGCAGTGGCTCCACAGTGCATCAAAAGCTTTGCTTCGTATGAGTGCTTGCAATCCTCCATAACGGGCGGACATAGAGCGACCACCATCGGTACAGACGCCAACACTTAGCCCAGTCTAAGTTGTTTTCACACATAAAAGTGTTAAGGGTCTCAAACAAGTCTTCAGCCTTAGTTCTTGCAATTATACTTTTACAAAGAGAAGGTCTTTCACAATTTTGTCACCATCCACGAACTGTGTGAAGCAAATCAAATGAACATCCTTGTTACTATCTGTCGTCTCACGTAGCTGTAACCCGAATTCCTTCCCTTTCTTTTTTCAATTAGCTGATCATTAAGGTCTTCAATCATGTGTTGGATTTTACGACTGACAGTATTGTTGGATAAAGGCACCTTTGAAAGCAGTCTTCACCAACCATAATGTTCACCATATCCACTGCAACCGGTAAAATCAGTTCTTCTGTAATGGCATGACTCTGTAGGCCGTCTCGTAGAATGTTAGCAAAGCATTGTTTGGTATTGATACTTGTTTCAAAAATATACCCTTTGTCAATTATTTTAACTTCAAACATTCAAGAAGGTCATCGAAAGGAATGTAGCGCTATCTAATGTTAAAACTGTTAACTACCCCGAGCTAGTAGTTCGCGCGGTGTCCGACAGATGTCGATATCGCTGTGTTTTCCTCGAAAATTTGAAATATCCGGCGCTGTACAGTTTGGGTTTATAAAATCACTACAGGAATTAGAACTATTATATGGTTTATGTTTTGCACGTGAATGAATAAAAATGGACACTGGTGAGAAAAGTAGTACCTAGCCACCAGAGCGGCAGCAATGGATTGACTTATCTATAGGTGTGAGGACAAAGCAGGTTCAGAGCTTAGTTTAGACCCATGTAATACTTTGTTAAATGCAGCCAGCATAAGAAAACAGGCACTAAATTTGGACCAGGTAAAAGACTTATCTGAGGGAAAAAATATCACCAATTCACTATTGTTAAAAATGTCGCAGTATCTTCACGATGAAAAGAAAAATTCTTGATGTTATCAGAAAAAGAAAGGACAATAAGATGAGTTTGAAATGCTAAATTTGAAAAATGCTCTAGACAGGGTTCAAGCTCAGCTTATAGAGATTATGACGTATGAAGTTTCTTCACAGATAAAAACAAGAGTATCTTTTATACAATGCCGTGTGCTGCAAGAAGGTGTCAGCATCAGAAATACTACCATGGAGAAAATGGATAGTAGTATGTTGACTATCCTGAATAGATAGCTGATAGGAGCAAAAAGTCACTATCATAGATCATGATACAGATCCTGCACAAAGGAAGAAAAGGCTGTCAACAGTGCAATACGTGATAAAGACGATAACTTTGAAGCTTTAACTCACACATATGATGAAGTGTTCTTGTTTACCTGAAATGAGCTTTTTACCAACTCATCAGTGATAGCAATGGTTGATCTCGCGTCTAAAATTGTTGCATCAGTAATTCTCTCAGTATTGACCAGGTGAAAGATTCCTTTAAGAAATGCCTCCACAGAAGGCTATAAAGTGTGTTTGTAAAGCTTTGCACATCTTTCCCAGTGAGAAACGGAAAGTATATTCTCAGGACGGCTGGTGTGAGTATTAAAACTTTAAATAAAGTACAGAAAAATGTTTCAACCTTCTTAGGTCATCTTCAGGTTAACAAAGAGAAGTGCAAGAAAAAAGAAACTTCTCTATTCTGACAACTTGTCAATAATGGAACATATCTAAGCTAATCATCCCCTGAAAGCGGAGTTGCGTTACTGGAGTTTCATCATTGCAGTGTTGTTGGGGGAAGTTTTTTCTTCATATCCACTCTCATCTGCAAACCTGGCCACCAGAAGTAGTGGAAGTGGAGGAGAGTGAATTAATTATCCCAGAGTCTGTCATCCTTTTTCTAAAATATTTGTTAACTGGCACCAAGACCATGGCAACATCCCGAGTTAAATGGTTTATAAGCACGAAATATAAAGTTCATTCAGTGTATCCTTCCAGATGGAAAATATTGAGTTCCGTGTCTGCAGAAGCTTTCACTGTCAGAATATAATGTCACCATCAAACATCCATCCTAGTCTTCACGACCTCGCCTGGGACAACATTGACCAACTTGAGGAGATCATCAGTGATGAGTGGGTACCTCACAGAGTTAACGAAATTGCCATTCTGGTGAAGACAGTTGACTTGCAGCCAGCTAAAATACTGCCTCCTGATTTCTACTATATATTCATAGTCTCTATCCCACTACATTTATATACCTACATTTAATTTGCCTTGTATTTGAATATCATTTTACTGACTTTAATCAAATACAGTCAAGAAATAAGACTTTCAATGATTTCTAGTTCTTTCAAGCACATAAATAGGTATTAACATGTTTTGCACTTAAACATTGTCTTGATATTCCTGCTGGTATTCTAGGTGGTTCAATAACACTACACAACAAAATTTTTACTTTTTCTTGTTCCTGGGCAGAGAGTGTTATTTCCCAATTGTTTGTGCCGAAAGTAAATGGAAAAGACCTATTTTTCTCTTCAAACTTTGCTTTTGTAACCTGGGTAATAAAAGTTTCAAATTTACCCATTTTTCAGAACATTCCAGGTAGATTCAGTGCCGAGTAGGTGATAGAAAATTTTCAAGAACTTTCTAGAATGTTATAGAAGAGGAAGTAGACGTTGAAAATCCAAATTACAATTTCAGAGGTGACTTTATTCACATATTTTGTAAACCATACAAAAGGGGCAGCAGCAAACTGTCTCTTTAGGGATGGGTAGGTGCATTAAACAGCTTATTACCACCGCTAAGCTACCTTTTTGCAATGGTTATTATACCAAAAGATTTACTAAAAGTGTAGACTGATTGATAATTAACATCTCATCTGAAGAGGAGATGGTAAATGATACATAAATTTGCCACCATCGTCTGCCTTATATATTTGGTCTTATATTATATTATATAATATTATATATAATATAATTTTTTTATTCATTCATACAACTTCTTTTCTGTTGTTTCTTCTCTCACCCAATAGAGAGGCAGTGATGTAAAATTACTTAAATTGTAGTTTGACTTAACATAATTAATGAATAGAAAAATATTTGTCCAACTTTCCAATTGATAAAGACTATAACTTTGAAGCTTTAACTCACACATATAATGAAATGTTCTTGTTTATCTGAAATGAGCTTTTTACCAACCCATCAGTGCTAAGTGCTAAAGTTCAGTAAATCCTAATTCCATTTGCGACATCAAATCTCTGCAAAGCTGAGTTTTCGGTGGTTGTTGTGATAAAAATCAAGTAACGCGCAAAAATCATTGTGGAACAGGAAATGAGGGTGGTGGTGTCCATTCTGATTTCAAGGTTTGAGAAGCTATGCAGTGCCCAAAAAATAAAATAAAAATATTGTTTTTACTTTCAGTTTATGTCTATTATTCTTTCATACGGCTACTAAGTTGTTTGTACCTAACTATATACTTAATAAACAAAACTGTTAGGGCTGTTTTTTTTACTAGGGGCGCCGTGAAAAAACTGTTGAGACACTAAAAGCGCCATTAACCAAGAAAGTTTGGGATATGCTGAACTACTCATTTAAAAAGGTTGTCAAATATTTTCTTACTTCTAGGAGTTGTACCAACAATTTAGCACAATTGATGTTTCGTCCCATTTGATGGTACCAACATATGGTCTGACCCATGGACTATAATTTAGACAGTACCCTTTAACTGACACGGCACTCGACTCATAATCTGAGGGTCACAGGTTCGAATCCTGTCACACCAAACATGCTCGCTCTTTCAGCCGTGAGGGCGTTATAATATGACAATTAATCCCACTATTCTTTGGTAAAAGAGTAGCCCAAGAGTTGGCAGGGGATGGTGATGACTAATTGCCTTCCCTCTAACCTTACACTGCTAAATTAGGGACGGCTAGTGCATATAGCTTTCGTGTAGCTTTGCGCGCAATTCAGACTAAACCAAACCCTGTAACTTCTAAGTATTATATGAGTTGAAAGAAGGTCTGATAATAAGAGTGCTGTTACCTCGCTTGCTTGAAGAAGTTATACTTAAACGTCCTATTGAAACATAGTAATCTAAATTAGAGCAAAAATATTAACTAGGCGTTATTATTCAATAATAGTATTGTTACCAACTGATATTCTACTCGTAGATACTATCTGATGAAACAAAATCATCATTTTGTTACTAATTATTCGAAAAAAAAATTTTATTGATAAAAGCAAGATTAATTGTAAAATTTACAATTGCAAATCAGATCCAATTAATCTTATTTTGATATTTCCCACGAATGCTGATGAAGTACTTATATGGTGGGAATGACGTTTTGTTTTCTGAGTATCTGTTTGTTTGTTTTATTTCAAAGCAATATAATAGACTATTTGTGCTCTTCCATTTTGATGGATCTAATCTCGTACATTATAATTGTAAGTCTATAACTTATTGCTGAACCACTGTGGAACTTGTGACCATTTGTGTCAGTTGTATAATTCAAATATAATGTATAGCATTGAAATTTTTAAACAGATGTATTAAATTCTTTAAAAAAAAACAAATTATTGAAGCTCATCAAAAACGTTTCACATTTGTTTGTTTGTAATTAAGTACAAAGATACACAATGGGCTGGCTATCTGTGCTCTGCCCACCACTTGGGGCTTCAAATTCAATACCCATCATTAAGTGGTAGGTAATTGTTAGTAACAAAGAACTACACAATAACATGTATTCAAATTTTAAAAATGCTTATTTCTAAATGAATTAATACTTCTAACTGATGTGATATTTCATAAAGCTAGGTTAGCAGTTCTAGTTACCAGTTAAAAATAACATTAATTGGAATTAATTAATATAGTAGAAAAATATATAATCTCTTACTATTTAGTTATTTTATTAGTATTTTTATGTAGTGCTCAGTATATCGTATTTTACTTATTTTTGTTACTGGTACTTTAACAAACTTCAATCTAATATAAAACAAATATAGTATTATAGTATTTTGCTTTAAAATATGTTTCTTAAATGCGTCAGTTCAAATTGGGTTGTGTTTAATTTCACGCAAGACTACACGAAAGCTATGTGTACTAGACGTTCTCAAATTAGCACTAATAGACAATTCAACACAACCTACCGTCAATTCTTAAACTATCAGGTCATCCCATAAGTAATGTCCGAAATTTATTACAGAAAGTGCATCAGCATTTCTGTCTTTGTAGAAGGCTTTAATGACTAAAATATGTAACAGGACGTGTATAAAAATGTTCAGACTAATAAAGGAAACTAACACAACTCCACTTTTTCAATCACTAATGGAATAAACCCTTACGAAGATGGATGTGTCTGAGGATCACATTAGGCATATAATGCTTTATGAGTTTTAAAAAAGGCAATAATGCAGCAGAAACTAAATGAAACATTCAAGGTGTTTATGGTGTGAAGTCTCAATGAAAGAAAATATCAAAGATGGTTTCAGAAGTTTTGATCAGGTGATTACAGCTTAAATGATGCGCCACATTCAGGTCGTCCTTTTGGGTTTAATGATGACTTTCTGCTGACTACACTTAATGAAGATTGTGCTGCAATAGTTGAATAACTTGCACAGAAACTTAATTCAACCCATTCAACAGTTCACCGTCATCTGCATAATCTTGAAAAAATGTTAAAACTTAAAAAATGGGTCCCTCATGATTTGATATAAGCCAATATTAGAACAAGAGTGGACATTTGCACTTCTCTGCACTCTTTTGAACGTAACTCACCTTTTATAGACAGATTAGTGACGGGAGATGAAAAATGATATTTTATAAAAATGTTAATCCCGCAGACAATGGCTCAGTGCAGATAAACTGGCTAAAGCACAGCCCAAAATGGACCTCCACTCTAGGAAAATCTTGGTAAGCATTTGGTGGGATATTATTGGTGTGATCCACTTTGAGTTGCTGCCACTCAATGTAACGATTACATCAGACTTCTATTGTCAACAGTTAGAGCGCCTGAATGTTGTACTGATGGAGGCCTGCTTTGATCAATCGTAAAAGTGTTTTGTTACACCAGGATAGTGCAGGCCCCATATAGCAAGGATCACATCTGCAAATATTGAAGTGATAGATTGGGAAAACTTCCACATCCTTCTTATTCTCCAGATCTTGCCCCATCTGATTATCATCTATTCCGACGTTTTCAGAATTATCTTGATAGAAAAGAGCTTGAAACACATGAAGATTTCAAAACCACCTTCACTACATTCTTTTCTTTCAAACCTAAAGAATTTTATAGAATTAGCATTCAGAAGCTTGTGAATCGTTGGCAGAAAGTAGTTAATAATAATGGAACATATATTATTGAATAAATAACATTAAAAGCGTTTCAAATCCTTTCTCTGAACCTAAAATCGGACATTACTTAAGGGATGACCTGATATTATTTTACTGACGAATAGTGGGTTTAAAAGGCATTTTATAACACCACTATGAATGAAAGGGCGTTGAGGAGATTTGAACCCGCGATCCGAAAATTACTAGTCGAGTGCTCCTTACCACAAGCCAACAGTTTCCAATGTACAACACTATCTATAAATTGAATATAATGTTTGTTTTTAAGTTACATGTTTATGTCAGTTTAGTTTTACTAAATTTAGTGGTTAATTCACTGACCTTAAACCATAGTATCTGTGATGAAGAAAATATCAACTATAGATATATTTCAACAATGATTTGAAACACTTATCATAAGTCGTTTCCAAAACTATACTTCCTTAATAATTTATATTGACATATTCATTTTAATAACAATTAAAACATTTATATCTCAACTTTACATGAATAAAATCCTTACATTACAGGCTTCCCCACTTTGTCTATCAAAATTTTAGTATTTAAAAATAATTTCAGCTCTTATCATTATACCTTTCCTTTAGTTTTAAAAATAACTTTACAATACCACTTTTATGACAAGTTCATAATAGAATAACATATTTCCTAGCTGCTTGTACAAAGCTCGTGTATGTAAACTATTAATACAGACCTTACTTAACATATTCCTAACATATTAACATCAACACCATCTTTGTTGTACGTATTCCTGCACCCCTGGGAAATATATGTCTGACAGTTAGTCTGTCTTGTAGTTATAATCAACCTACTCCAATTCCACTATCACTGGTTTCAATATAAACATGCAGTTTTGTTATAGATATGCTGAAACTGTACCTTCCACTGAAGGATAGTTTAGAGATTGTAATGCTTGTTTAAATTCCTTACTACATCCATTGCACACCTCAACTTAAGTAAGAGCAAAGAATTGTGCTGCAATCTTGAATACGACGATCACAACTTTTGATAGTACTGTAAAAACAAAGAAACTTCTATCTTCTCACTTGGTATCACAGATTTTAACAGGATCGGTTGTGATTCCTCACCTATGATCAAGATATTCTACTTTTCTCAGAATGAGCACACGTATATCACTTTTATCACTTTCACTTTTAATCATTGGAATACCATTTTCAGGTTCTCGAAAAAATGAATATATGACAAAACACCAACAAACTGATGATGCGGACTAGGTAACTCTCGATTTGCAGCTTTTACAGTGTAAGCCACATTTTCCTTTCAAAATTTAAAGGCATGCTGCATGGACCAACTGACGTTTAACAAATCGCACACAAGCCATCTCTCGTACCAATGTATTATAATATCTTATCATGTCATTCAGCTTGGCATGCAATAATTCGCATCCCATGTCAAAAGTTTAGAATAAGTAAGAACCTTCCAGTGTGTCCAAACATTCGTCTGCTTGAGACAAAAAAAAGAAATATCAATTCGTCTATCTAAAATTAAAATAGCATCTGAATATATATTACATCTCCTGACAATCAGTACTGGAGGTGATGCAACACTCTCTGAAGGATGTAGAATCCTGTTCTTTAGCTTACGCACCTCAGTGATGGTTACACTGCTATTGCTCTATGGCAGCCGGTACAATAGTTGCTTGATTGGACAAACATCATTTACATATGTTTCATTGCAAATTAATGTTGTTCAACCAAATGAGCTATCTAGTCCAATGAATATATTAGCATATTCAATCAACAGGTTACTGAACTGCTACTACTGCATTGAATGTGGATTGTTTGCACAATCATCTACTACTGACCTCATATATGTTGGAAACTATAAACCCTGGTACTTTTGGTTTTGTACCATGCTGGCAATCATTCCAGTTGAAATCTGGACAACTTATTGCTTGTAATTACAAGATTTAACAGCGCCAATACACTAAAACTCGTCCATTGTAAGCTACAGAACACCACTTGTGTACCGAAAAGTACTATGATTCCTTCCCTTACCTACGCTTGTGCACCCATAGGTGCTGTGACTTCATCCTCTACCTACATGTACATTTGTGTAGTACTCTATTGCTTAGCCCAGACTGGCTGACCTTGGCTAAATTTTCCATGCAACATCAATTCATTAGTTGAATAGACAAGTTAAATTATTGTTTTCATAGTAAACCGATTTTGAGGATGCCAATACAAGAATCAAGATTGAAGATAACTCTCTGTTTCTTTGAACAACATCACCTAGACAGTCAGAGATTTACTTTCATTAGTTTTTGCATATACATTTCTCAACAAGTGGGTTTCTCGTCATCACTGATTAGTTTTTCTTCACTTTTTGAGCCCTTGATTATAAATGTAAGGTATATGCAAATTGAAATTACTTACCAATCATATTTATAATTATGATTAATAAATAAGTAATATAAAAAGCTAAATTAATCAATTTGAATAAAATAATTAGTATTCACTTTTTAACAGCTGATTAGTGTTTTATTAATTAAATATTAATTAATTAGATGGTTAATATGCATGTGAATATAAAATTTAGTGTAAAGTTATTTCTTTAATAATTAATATGTAAAGTCTTCAAGAACAGAAAATGATTCTAAAAAAAAATGAGGTTATTGCTAGGTCGTATCATATGATCATGACATCAACGCCAGAAAGCACGTTTTTAGGGACGATTTTCTACACGAGAGAAGACATCATCACAACAGGATGAATTCTTAGCATTGATTTTTCGGGATTATTTCACTACATTTATAGTTTTCACTTTATGGTTAATATTTAAGCATTCTTCTGCTTGAAAATAGAGACATACGATGATATTAGTAAATTATAATTTTAATCTAATAAAGGATTCAGACGGTATCCTGACATTTCGCAGCCGCAACTTTACAGTCGCAATTTCGCACCCGACTCTTAGCAACCAACAATTTGACAGCCGAGCTCATTGGCAGCGGACAATTTCGCACCCAGGAAAACTGGCAGCGGATGATTACCCAGCCGAGTATTTACATCAACTAGGATACTAATAACAATATCATAGTTTTCATCACTTGATAATGCTATTAATATCATAGTTTTTATCGCTCGATAATGTTATTAATATCATAGTTTTCATCACTCAATAATGTTATTTGTATTATAGTTTTCATCACTTCATAATGTTATTAACATCATAGTCTTCATGCTACATAATTTATAATCAATCCATTGTTTCTATGATTTGTTGTTAACACACTGTTTAAAACAATTACGTTTACGAGAATGTCGATAAACGTTTGTATTTTTGTTTGTGGTTGAATGGGCTGTAATAGCTACACTGATAATGTCGAACCTCAATATATAAGCTCGGTCGTTTTGTTTGTTTATTTAGCACAAAGCTACTGAATGGGCTATCTATGGTATGTCCACTGCCATTGTTGAACCCGATTATTAGTAGTTTGAGCACTAAGATTTACCGGTGAACCACTTAGGGCAGGTTAAATGATATCTTGAGATTATGTTATGTTTGGAGGATAATTACCATCACGTGAGCTAGTCTTTCTGTTTCTTGTTTGTTTATTTGTTTGTTTTTTGGAATTTCGCACAAAGCTACTCGAGGGCTATCTGTGCTAGCCGTCTCTAATTTAGGAGTGTAAGACTAGAAGGAAGGCAGCTAGTCATCACCACCCACCGCCAACTCTTGGGCTACTCTTTTACCAACGAATAGTGGGATTGACCGTAATATTATAATGCCCCTACGGCTGAAAGGGCGAGCAAGTTTGGTGCGACGTGGATGCGAACCCGCGACCCTCAGATTACGAGTCGCACGCCCTGACATGCTTGGCCATGCCGAGCCGAGAATGGCGAACATGTTTGGTGCGACAGGGATCCGAATCCGCGACCCTCAGATTAGGAGTTGAGTGCTTTATCCACCTGGCCATGACGAGCCACTCTCTGTTTCTTTCTCATCAACTCGGGTATTATGATAAACTCTGTATTACTTTTTAACATGTACCTTGTCGCTTAAACATTTGTGAAAATACATAATGATAGAAACGAAATTAAAATATATTGTTAAAAGTTAAAAATGTTGAACATGTAAAAATGAAGGAAATGAACAATTAAGTTCTATTGCGATGTTGGCTGACAAGAGTCGGGTGCGAAACTGCGGATGTGAAATTGCGATTGAGAAATTGTGGCTACGAAATGTCGTAGAACCGATTCAGACAACCACATATTTTACATTTTCATATATGTTTTTGAAAACCCAAATACGTTTAAGCAGATAATGATAATACATTCTATTTAATTCACAAACTTAACAAGACGTTCGTTTTTTGCATTTTCTAATATATTATGTGTAAAACACTCATCTCTAATTTGCTAGTTTTCATTTCTATAATTAATCCATTTTATAACAATATGTTCGACCTGAAAAGAATGCTTACTTAAATCTTTAAATAATATTAAATGATTTAATATTCATGTTTATCTTTATAAGTTTATTTACTCCACTAATGTGTTGTTGTAAAATATCAATGCAGATAACTATGTTTAAGCATTTCCATTGTAAAACATTTTATTCTTACCTTTCTGTAGAAGTTTTTACAAAACATTGTCTATAGCTTGTTTCTTGCTAGTTTAGAACTTTCTGCATGATGCTGACTAATACAAATCTCCAAACAGACATGCTATCAACAATGTATATTAGTGAAATCGCAAAGTTTAAATAAGACTGTTGTCACACTTACCAAAACATTTATTCACAAGACTTCAAGTATTAGATGGAGAATTGTCATCTTATACCAACTGTTCAGAATTATAGTAAATAATTAATAGAAAAAAAGTGCAAGATCAGACAGTAGATTAATTCTGATATTCATTCTAAACATAAGAAGTGAGAAACCAGTTCATCAGTAGAGATGATGTATGCAGTCATACCTTTCACACTCCCAGGTGAAATGATCTTGAGAAGGACCTTTAAACCTCAGTTGTCAGTTTCTTCAGAATAAAATTCCTCGCCTTCTCCATCCTTGGGAAAATTATCATTTAAGTATATTACAGTATACCCACAGCCAAATGTAATAATATCTGTAGTATATCTAAATGTTCAAACATGTTAATACACAAATATAAAAATCACTATCAATATAACATAAGATACACTCCACTAAGTGATTTTACTTAATATGACCATAGAATATTTCTTAATTTTAGAAAACAGTACAAAACGCACTAAGTACATGAAATTGCATAACTATCCACATTGTGCTGGAATTTGGAACAATAGAATTTTTAACCCTCTTGCTTATATTCTGCCTGTATATCATGTTATCAGAGGAGAAGTATTTGATTTTGGCAGATTCTAAGTAGATAATTATTCTGGTAGATAATTCTGCATATTAGGTTTATCCCATAAGATTTCAGTTCGTAGGCTCAGAAGAACTTTTTAATTGATTATTTTCAATTTCAAAATGGATATTTTCTTAACATAGATATTTAAAACTTGAAACATTGTTACTGTGACATGTGATGCTACACTGATGCATTATCTTTCAATTCAGTTACACTTTATGCAAAGATCATCAAATATGTTAACTTTTTCTATCAATTAGAAATCAGTGTTCTTTGTTGTTATATATCAGATGAAGTATAATAGTTCTTGGCTTCATTTATTGTATAGCACAAAGATGAATCTTATACATGAATCACAACCTGTCATACAACTTTAGTACGTGTAATGGATTTACTATTATATATTTATTTTAATAACAGTGTTTGTTTGAGTTAACACTCCTACGAAAAGACGTTTCTAGTCCTGATTTCTCCAAGCCCGTTACCCTGGCTGTTGTTTCGCTAGATAGTAGATAGGGACAGTGGGAATCTCGTTAATCCATTCATTAATGGATTTAAATGGCAATTTCATTTAAATAAAAAAATATTAGCCTAATATTAATAACCTTTCAAGTTGCTCTGGGGCCTATTAGGCCCCACTTTTCGTAGGAGTGTTAAATATATATTTAGAAATTCATGTAACTTATGCTGTTAAATACGTTCTGCGAAATTCCCGCTTATTACCTAAATTTGAAGAAGATTCTCTAGCGTAAGAATCAACGATGTATATATTTTATAAAAACACTAGTATATTGTTGCCAACTGACATTTTCATAACATCGCCTAACGATTGTAAAAGGTAGCTACTGCAACACGTGGAGGGACAGATTTGATTGTAGGATTGATACAACTAATATTCTATAAACCTTGGAAACTATAACTGTGGTAAACACTTGTCAGTCAGAAAACTATACGTATTTGACAAGGAACGTTTATATACTTCAAACATTATAAACCGATTAACTTCAGAGAATTAATTTCAGACGTTGGTATTTCATCTATGAAAAAACTTACGTGTGCATCTAGCTAGCTCGCCGTTAAGTGAACTGTACTGATATTAACTCGAAATTCATTTGCTCATTATGAATCATCGATAAAATATTCAATGCAAGGCCAGATACAAGACTTTGTTTTGTTTGTAAATCTGTAAAGGTTTTGTACATACAGTTACGACAGAAAGTGTTCGTACCCCTACGTCCCGAGTAGTTTTTTGCTCATAACTTACAAAGTATCACGATTAGGCTAATAGACGTATAATGTATTATAAATATCATACTAACACACATCTACATACATTTTTATGTAAATTAAACGACAAATAAACCGTTTATAAATCGCACTATTCATTGGTATAAGAGCAGCCCAAGAGATGGCAGTGGGTGGTGATGACTAGTTTACCTTCTCTCTAGTCTTTTACTGTTAAATTAGGGACGGCTAGCGCAGATACCTTCCAAATAGTGCGAAATTAAAAAAAAAAAAAAAAAAACCAAACCACACCAGGATGAAAATATATGAAAACGTATGTGAATATACGTAACTAAATACTTGTTACAATCTGATTATGAATGAGTAAAATAAGATGGTATTTCTTACATTACGTATTTCATGCGGAAGAAAATACCATATTTCTTACGGCGCTTTCGATCTCACATCACTTTAAAATTCTATTTTATCGTTTCCACGATTAACCAAGTAAACTTCAGAGTTTGGTTCTTTAAATTAATATTTTGTATTTTCTGTCCTCATCATTCACTTGACCTTTTTCCGCTGCTTTAAATGTTTTATATCGATAACATTCCTATTTCCAAATAATGATACTACAAAAAAAAATCACTAATAAAAATATACATGATTTAATTTTATTTTTGTTTGAACATTAATGTCATTTTCATTCAAAATATAATATAGTTATAATCTTAGAAATATTAATAATTAGCAACAAGAAAAAGGGGATACGTCTGCACCCTGTGGAACACTGTATGTCTATGGACTTATAACGCCAAAACCAGGGATTCGATTCAAGATAGACATACCAGATAGCTTACTGTGGCTTTGCTTTAAAAATGAACAACAATAAAATGCTATAGTTTAATAGGCATAATTTAATAATTATTTGACTTACTAGTAAATTTTATTTTTATTACCATATTAAAAGAAATTAGAAATCATTAATTAGTCAGAAATATTTGTGTGAATAAGGGTACCTTTTATCATGCCTAAGAATTAGTGAGTGAAAGGTAGTAAGTGAATCTAATGGTCAAGTAGTTTATTAATATTCATTTAAGCTCAATGTAATAGTTTATCGTAATATTAAATTTCCAACACCACGTATTTGTACCTTACTGTACTTGTTCTTAAAACGGGTTGAATAGTAATATACTTGCAGGGAAAAGGTTTAATGAGACGAACTTATAATATTAAAAGAATAAAAACGTGCTCCAAAATTTAAGTCTTAAGTGATACTCCACATTTAAATTGCAGTATCATGCAAAATAATTATGCTAGCTTTTCCATATTTTTCTTTTTACTGCAAATATTTTACTGAAATATTGCATCATTCTAATTTAAAACAAATTAATTATTAAACATTTCTCATTTCTCAGTCACTTTGAATTTGTTATTAAGTATATATATGTGGCACAGATATAAATAACTTATAAAGGATATTAAAGATCTCTAACAAAACTTCTCAAAAGATACTATTTCATTCTTGTCTTACAGAAATTGTCAGACGAGGTATTACTACTGAAGCAATTATGAGAGGAGGTCCCAGTTGTTATAATATTGATGATTAAAAATAAAGTTACTCAAGTGACTTAAGTGTAATATGTTTTCGTTGTATGATAGTTTTGGACGAGATTATATTTCGTTTAGAATACCTAAGGTGTACGTAATCAGATAATCACCGACTTTTAAGTTGTATGGAATTTCAGATAATTGAAGTACAAGTACTGACTTATCACATTTTAAAAGTTATTTTGTGTTTTTATTTTGTAGCTTGTAACATTAAAATACACTGACTGTGTTTGCATATCAAAGTAGACTGATCATGCGCTGTATTATGTGACTGAACTCCATTAAAGTATAATATACACAATATGGCAGGAGCAAGGAGTTCTCAAACTTTCAACAATGCATAATTGTCAATACTCATTCACTGCTAATATTTCAATTAAATACTGTTTATTTTCTTGACTGTTGAAACTCATTTATGAGTAAGATATACTTAAACTACAATGGAATGAGAACACGTCTGCTCTACGAAAACTAAAAGAAAAGTGCTTGGACGGTCTTTTAATGCAATCAAATAAAAGACTACACTCCATTTAACCACTTTTTATCAAAGGTAGTCAACTATATAATGTAGATAATTGATAGTCCAGAAACTTACCTCACACATAAAGAGAAAAACTCAAACTGTGAATAATAAATTATTGGAAATGAGTCGTGTTTTACCCAAGCTGCCGTATGAGGTGAAATGGTAAGAGACGCATTATTTAGAAGAGTAATAATGTTCACAATGTAAGTAAATATTATTAGACATCGTGCCTTCACCCCACTTACTACATGTTTACATTCATGATTAAGACATTTAAGACGATAATAAAATTCAATCAGGAGAAAGAACAACACGTGAAACATGAGGATCGGCCACTATCCTATACCGAGTCATATTTTTCCTATCACGAAACTTTCTTCACGCATATCATCTTACATTAAAGCTAAGCTTTAAATAATCTGACGTGCTTGTGTAACGTACTTTTGCATGAACTTATGTGGATGCTCCAGTCTAAGCATTTGTGTGAGCACCATATGAATATTGGAAACACTCTATTAAGTCATACAAATCATTATAATGATCACGTGGACCGGGAGTGCATGTTGTTTGTTTCCTTGATTTCTCTAAAATGTCCTGGTTGGCATAATCAAAATCAAGTATAGGATGGAATATGTAACTACAAAATCACTACTTAGATTATTGAAAGCAGTTACTTCCTTTGTGATTTAATGAAAAACTGGAAGCCAGATTACAATCACTGCTCACACGTATAAACGCTAGTTAATTATTCAAGAATTGCTAACATAAATAAAGTACTATCTTGCACTAATATGACCTAGTTGCTATTTTGTATCGATTCTGTAAATCGAGAAAATAATATTTATTGGATACAAAAACAGAAATATAAACAGGTTTTTCCGATGTATGAGCTTTCCTAAAGAGGTTAATTAATCATTTGTTATATGTAAAAAATACATCCATTGTATCATAAGTCACCATAGTTTTCAACTCAGTCTATTTTCATAATTAAAAATAAAGATGATTGGAACGAAAAATAAAATAAGTTGAAATACCAGAAATAAAGTGATTCAATACATTACAAATATTTGAATTATTTACGATATCATTTGTAAAAATGTTTCGTGTTCAACATATTTAAATGCATCACTATTATTTTTTATATTCATTTGTCTTTTGTTGTAAATCTTTAAAATGTATATTTCCCTAGTGGATCAGCTTTAAGTTTGAAGACTTATTAATTGACGTAAAATGTTGACAATGAGTACAAATCTCTTTGTTTAAAAACAACAGACATTGTGTTTACCATAATTTGATTGAAGTCATTAAGACTGTTACGAAGTGAATATAATCCTCTATCTGTCTCTTTATATTAACTATTTATTTACTCTTTTTACAGACTAGTGAGTAAATATTATGTCGTTGTTGTATTTGTTCACGAATTTTGACTTCTTTATTGAAACGTCACATGTTTAATATCAACTCCTGATTGATGCAAGCTACCTACATAGACCAAATTAAAAAAAATGTACTCAGTAACGAACATAGTTAATGAAATAAGCTGTTCAAAGTTTCTTATTTATAATGATTAGAATGAATTACTCCATCAGTTAAATGTGAAATTATTTAAACAATGTCGCAGAATACTAAAACTGGGCTGTATGTACAAAAGAAACATTTTTCTGTAATGCTTGCTAATTTCAACGTTTACAATCCAATTAAACAAAACATTACAGCAACACTCATCATCTTTGCTTTTATTTAGTTTAATTATTTGTTCTATGATTTGTAAATAAAACAACAGAAACAACCTTCTTTAAAATGTCTAACATAGAATTAAATTCTCCAAAAAATATATATAGGGAGAGAGATCGTGTATCTAATTATTGTATGTGCACCTGGTGACAGTACTGGTTTGGTTTAAGCGAAACCTATGAAATGGGCTATCTATACTGTACCCACCGCAGTTATTGAAACCAGATTTTGAACAAGTAAAATACAATAATTAAACACACATCAAACTTAAAATACTTTGTATAAATGATAGTGAAACTGAATAGAATCCAATTCATAATTCGAAGTTTCTTTAAGTTTTAAACACAACCAAAGTTGATTCTTGTTAGTATTTACCTTCCAAGAAATGATTCGCGATAACTATTATTTTGCACTTTTACACCAGTCTTTGTTGTCTACTATTTATTAGCGCGCTTGTGGACACCGATATGATAAAGTTCACAAAAACTGCAGTTCTATTTGTAAACACAAATATAAACATTCAGTAATGTGAAAGAGGAAAGGATCTGTGGTCAGCCATAATTATAAGGCGACTATGAATTTTACATCCTAATTATTAATTTAAAAAATACCGCCCTATATTTGGGACAATATGGTATTTACATAAAGGATAAAACAGGATTATTTAAAAAAGAAAAGTGGCCCGGCATGGCCAGGTGGGTTAAGACGTGCGACTCGTAATCTGAGGGTCGCGGATAAGCGGTTTTGAAGCATCTTTTTATATTTAATAGTGAGAGCATGGGCATAGGAGTCATCTTCAACAAAGAACAAGTTTAATTTTTCTAACTGTGCAGTTAACCTTTGAAATGGCTTGATAAATATATGAAGTAAAGAACGAGCTTTGAAGTTTTTCAAATAGTTTTAGTTTGTTTAGTGGATATAGCAGTCTAGATGAACCAATAAGCCCCTAAATATTGTGTTAACTGACCCAGTTTTTTTTAATGCAATTCAGTATATAAGACTGAGCTTATATATATTATTGATGAAATAAATTTGACTCTTAAAACAGTATTCATACAGTCTAATGTTAGCAATATGAAAAATCACTATGTGTGCATACATGTATGTTTTTTCAGATGATAAATATAACTTTTCACCATTTTAAAATTAGTATTTGTTGGCTATATTGAAGTTTTTTTATTGAAGTGTCTAACTGTGCACTAAACAGTAATTTGTTTCTTATAGATACTACTCTTTAAAATTATGATTCCTTCAAAGACTTTGTAACACCAAACCCACACATATACATTTTAATAAAGTATTCAACTTCTTATCTGTTCCAGGCTCTTTTCCATCAAGATAGTTCTGTAAACTTCGGAATAGATGATAATCAGATAGGGCAAGGTCTGGATAATAAGGAGGATGTGGAAGGTTTTTTTTTCCAGTCAAGCTCTTCAGTCTTTACAGATCTGGTCCTTGCTGTATGGGGCCGTGCATTATCCTGGTGTAACACAACACCTTTACGATGATCAAAGCAAGCCTCTATTTATATGCAAAAACGGCTCGTTTGGGTTGAGAAAATATTTTACATAGAAGAGCGAACAACGTTTCGACCTTCTTCGGTCATCGTCAGGTTCACAAAGAAAGAGGTAACTGACCGGAAGCTGACCACATGTTTGAAAGGGGTTGTGTAACTGTGTGTCGAAATGTAGAGGGCGGTATTAGATGTTTGAATCTATAATTTTATTTATTTTATTATATTAATATAGGTATAAAGGCGTTCCTTTATATTGGTTTATTTTGCGCTCTTCTATGTAAAATATTTTCTCAACCCAAACGAGCCGTTTTTTGCATATAAATTTCTCAACAAGTGGGTTTCTCGACATCACTGATTATTCAACTTCTGTATTTTGTTTTCCTTGTGTCTATAAAAAATTGAAAAAAGTTATGATATGATTTTATTATTTTCAGAGTATGTTTAACTTTGACATTCTTCTAACTGTGAATGACTAAGTATGTAAAAGCAGAAATAAGTTTGTTAAAGTTTAAAACAATTAGTAAAGCAACATGATAGTATGTCTTGTATATTTACATAATTTGGTTGATTTGTCTTTAATTATTTTTGATACTGTAATGAGTTTATTTCAAATTATTAGATTTGTAACTTTGACTGCAATGTTTATAAATTTATGCTTTATTATTTCACTAGTGGTTAAAGATTGATGACTTATGTCACATGCTAGTGACAGGACATATCATCACACCTTGAAGCCTTTGTTAATTTCTACAACTTTTGTCAATATATTACGTTATACAATGTGTGAATTTATTTAAATGGCACATTCTCCCTCCCATGGTGGCTCAGCAGTACCCTTGAGAACTTGTGATACTAAAAGTCAGAATTCAAAAGCTGTAAGGGCATTGTGTAGTTGTACAATTAAAGAAAAAGTTAAATAAATGAATGTAATCAATTTTATGAAGCTTATCAGTAAGGTTAATTCAGAAGAGGTTATTTTGAGATGAGAGACCTTTCAACTATCTACATTGATATCCAGTGTTACCATTTGTTTTGAAAGAGATTACTTTAAATAAAAATCCAAAAATCCAATTTTAAAGTGAATTACTTATTTTTATTTAACGTTTTACAACATTTCAACCAGTCGTGTGGCCATCACCAGATGGAATATTAGATCAAAGCCACAATGAGCTATCTGCTGTTTCCAACACAGGAAATCAAACCCCAAATTTTAGCATTGTAAGTCTGTGAAGTTCTGTTGTCTCACCAAGGGACACACTCAAGGAACTTCCATGGACAAATCAGCTGATAAGACATCACACAATGCTATATTAAACTTTGTAGTTTTATGATTAGAGATAATTTCTCAAGTGAAATTAAGTTTTCCAGAGTTCTGGTAGAATTTTTTCTGACATACTGCTTCTAGATGTATTTTTGATCCTTTTCATAAACAATATGCTGAAGAACATTGAAAATTTACTGAAACCTTATCAGTTATGATAAAAAAAAAACAGTACATTCACTAGTGTGTTTTAGCATATGATGAAAAGCAACACCAGAACCAAAAGCTAATTAATTGTAAGACATAATGCGTTAAAAAGTGTCACAGTAACTATGAGAAGACTACTACAGTCTTTATAGATTTAATATTATTTTTAAATTTGTATATAAATCATCACTTCTAATAACTGTTTGTAATAACCATTATTATAAATTGTATTATTACTTTACATTAAAATATATTTGTGTAAAGGAAAAAAAAACTGTGTATGTTGTTAACAAATATCATAAATTTAATACATATCAACACTGAATTAACTTCTAAATTTAAATTACAATTTAACTTAGCTACATAACATAATAACTTGGAGGTTTGTCCAAGGTAAATTATAATATATAACATTATGTTTATAGAGGAATATTGATTATCTGTTTGAGTAATTATCTTGTATTTGGTATCAGCTTTTTCAAAAATATCTTCACTTTGTGGATGGAGAACAGTACAATGGTTTTGAGTAACTTTATAGTGACTTTACAACATAAATGTAAGTCATATGCATGTACTCATTATTTTTGGAGTAACAGTTATAAATTTAATATTTTTTTGTTTTGCTTCTTGCTAGAATAAAGCACCAAAATGGTTTTATTTTATTATTTTCAAAAACAAACTTCACTGCTAGTTTGTTAAGTGTTGTTAATTAACATTTCATTGTTGGTAAACGTTAAACTATTTATAGCATTTTAAACTTTGTATTAAAATACCTTGCTCAGTTTATTCGAACATACAATTTTATCAGTAGTTTACTTGTACTGATGGAGCTAATTTTCACATTTTTCAAGAACATATTATTGATGATATTTTCATTCAAATATGTTACAACACCACTGCTTATTACAGTTTAAAAAATTGAATAACTGAAGAAAGCAGTGTCTATTTTTTCAAATTTCATATTACCAGAGTATCTCTGTAAAAAAGAGAAATAAGCAATGAAAGAAAATTGAAATAGAATTATTATTTATATAAAGGGTGGTATATTACTGTTTCTCCTATATACATTTTTTAAACTAACCTAAAACAGATACTGTTTTATCCATATTCATTTCCTTCAGTGAATATTGGAAAAAGATAAGATTGTAAGTGGCAGAATACATCATACTAAAATCATTTTGGAGCCTCACTATGTTTCAGGATGTTGAATTTTGCTTATAACATCTACCCATGCTTTATATGATGACTTGCTTCTTGAAAGTATCTCTGCTGTAAAGTTTCCATTATAATATGCTTTTCAATAAGGCTGCCTTTTCCAAAATACATAAATTTTCCTTACATGCTTTCCATTATCTATCTAATATATAAGAAAAATGATTTTTCAGCTCCCATTTCAACAATCTGATTGCACAGAAACCCATAAGTTGACTTGATTGTTATGTCTTGTATGGAATAGTATGAATAGATGTCATTTTATTCTCCAGCTGCTTGAGGTATGTGACAGTGGAAAAGATGCTGGGAAGACAGCTTGGATACTCATGACTTATGTTGTTTTTCCAAATAGTGATATTCTGTAATTATTCTGCATACTGTTGCCTAGTGCATGTAATGTCTTTTGTTGCTGACCTTTTTTCTAAAATTTCTCACCTGATATAAGTTATTGCATTTTGGTTATAATTTGGATATGACTTGTTGCAGGTCTCTTTCTTGATGGTCTTGATATCAGATTATGATTCATATTTCTTTTTCAATGCCATTAACTAGAAAGAATATTATCATTTTGGAAATTCTAAATCTCTGACTTGAACAGATCTTTATGATCAGATTAATCTTTCAGAACAGAAATGCCCATTATATATACTTCCTAAAAGCAATCAATGTTCAGTGGCACCATATTATAAAATACCAAATTGTCATAATGTTGTTCTGATACATGTCATTCAACTGTGGCTTTATATTGACTGTGGTTGTCACAAGACTTTCTGATTTACATATTTAATTTTGTTTTATCACAACATACTCAACTCTGTGTAGTTAATTGGCTTTCTCCAAATATTGTAAACTTAATATGTAAGTAAGAAGGAAAAACATCAGTTTGCAATGTGGTCAGATAACATATTTTACTACAAAAGTGTACAATGACTTTAGGAAGTCTCAACAGGAGTAAGGTACTTCAATACTTTGAGTTTGAGCATTAAATCATTTTTCTAGAGTCTCACATACTCTGATTTTAATTAAAGGTTTTTCTCCAGACTTTCCAGGGAACATGAACACAAAGTTACCTAATTCTCTATCTTCCATTGGAGTTTGAATAAAAACCATATAATCTGAGCACTTTCAAAAGGTGAACCTTTCTTATTCGGGGGGCAAACTGGGACTGGCCATAGAGGTTTTTCATGCTTTCAAGCTTGCACAATTATCTAGCTGTTTTCCAAAAATCTTTAAATTAGACTATATCTGAGCATGAACTGTTGAGAAAGACTCTTAAAAGTCTCTCTTTCTCTAGTGTTTCATAGTGCACATTATACACTTTAATACCTTGTAACTTCAATTGTATGTGTTTTGATAATAAAAACTGTGATTTTTGTAATCTGGCCTTGAATGTTTTTTGTGTTAAACTCAGTCAAAGTCAGAAAAAGTCAAGCTCTGACTCTATGATCTAATACCTAACTAACTTCTTGTTTTTGTAGATTCTACCCATTTATTCTGAAAGAAATGAGTGAATCTGAGAATACCACAGAGTAGATAGGAAAGAAAAAGTTTTGTTCAATGACCATGGATACTGCTACTGTGGAGATTTGTTTCCATGGATATGTGTGTGTGTGTGTCTATATTCTTCTGTTCTGCAGTGATTTAATTGAGGCTTCAAACTTGAGAAAATGGCATTTTTTACAGATTCAGAAGAAAATTGAGTTAAAGAAAGAATCACACACTAAATAGAGGTGGTTGTCAGGAATAGTAAGCCATTCTGTGAAAAGGCATCTTCTTAATGTTGCAAACGGACATGATGACCATCTCTCTATAGCTACAAAGCTAGGAAAGAACTTTGTGGTGATTTGCAGATTGTGAGTTGGAGACTGAATGGGGTAGTTATTACAGGACCACTAGGCATTCACAGGGCACTGTGTTAGAACCCCAACAGGCCAAACAGTGGGCACTAGCTTGTGAATATGGTGATATGTGGGACATTGGTAAGCCTCTCAGTAGGAGGATGTATGCTGCCAAAGCAACCTAGTTCATAGAACACCTGATTTGCTTAGAAGCAATGGGCCAGCTACCTCTGATAACTCATCATTCTGGGTTGGGAGCTAACATTTTTTCAAGTATATGGTGTTCAGTGTTTTACTATGGGCTAAATATAATGTGTCAGTATCAAGTCACTGCCCAAAATTTACTATTTTTGTGTAAAATGCAGATAGCATTAATGTGGATATTAATTTGCCCATTGAAAGACATAATGCTAATGTCGTTTACTGATTGTTGACTATCATGTTTCCTACTAGAATGGTCATTTGAAGGGAAGCAAGATGGAGGTGATCCCTACTGGTGTTGCTTCAATTATGCTATGTTCAAAGGCAAGATTTTGGCTTCCAACATATCTGAAACCACTAGCCGAAGATTGTATAAGGAATCTACACTTGACATAGCAGCTAATTCGCAGTGACATGTTGGTTAAGTTTGTTAAAGTACATGTGAGACTGGACCACTAACTGAATAGAACAACAACCACATGCCATTGCACTGATACAAATGATACATTTCTGTCTAAACAACTACCTGGAGCACTAGAAATATAGCACCATGATACAGTATGTACATTTTGGAAACTGAGTAATACAGCTTTCAAAAAGTGCATGGTCGTCTCCAATAGTAACTATGAATAGAACTTGTGCTGATTTTAAACTCAGTGAATGCCAAGACACATGTTGATGGCTTCTTGCTACCATGGTTAGACAAACGTCTGGATGTAGAGGAAGGGGTCCAATAGTTTATTACTTCAGACCTGTATTCTGACGGTTTGGATGACAAGAACAAAGCCGTAACTGCTTTTGGTACTCGACATGTTTGTTTTTTTTATTTCTGAATAATGTATTCTGCCTACTACGTTCCCTCCACTACCAATTGGTTATTATATCAAACAGTCCTCAACAGTAAGAAATAAATGGGAGGTGAAGATAGGAAGATAAACAGTCACACAAGTAACAATAATAGGTTATCCGCCAAATGATTATTTACTTAGATTTTTATGAAAGTGAAATTCGTTACATATTATAATTTATCTCGAACGAGTTTCCAATTTATTATGTTACGTATTGTGATTTCAAACAGACAGAAATTTTACTTTGAATTATAGAAATTAATTAAATATTAATATGTATCAAATATATGGTATTTGCCAAAAAGATTGATACACACAATATTATATCTTAACACAAATATATTTTAATATAAAAAAAGGATTTTATAATAACGGTTATTACTAATAGCTATTACAAATAATTATTTATATACAAAAATTTTCAACCTCACAAACAATACTCAGTTTTCTATCTAGTCTGGAACCGAGTATTTTATCAACGGGGCGCAAGTTACTTTTATGTTGACACACAGATACATTTTACTTAAGAGTAATGCTAAATAGCTTTATTCTTCACACAATATTTTTTTTTTCTCTTGAAGTTATGCGATGGGTTCGTACAAATACTAAAGTACGAAGTTAATTTTTAAAGTTGACCGGTTCGTGATGTTCAAAATCTATAAACGTTCTTGGTCCAGCTCTGTAGTTTTCTGATTAATAAGCCTTAATCATAATTATAGCTTCTGAGGCTTATAGTACACTGGCTATAGCGACCAAACAATATTTTATTCTGTCTCTCGTCGCGTCGATTTATACACTTTAAGTTGAGATTCTTGAATGTTCAACAATATTCGATGATATGTTAGTGTTTTCCTAAAACATCTATTATTGATTCTTACACTTGAAAATCTTCTACAAATTTAGAGAACATATGGGGCTTGCGCAATGCAAGTTTAACAATACACGTTACATTTATGAAACTGAAATAAACGTAGGTATTAAAATAAATATATAACAATAAATACGTTACACGTCCCTCCTTAGATAATTAAAAACTGATGTTATACAGTTTTTAACTAAGATATTTTACATATATTTGGACAGCAATACATTATCACATAATTATACAACTTCAAAAATCATGACAGTACATAACACAATCAATACAAATTACCTTATTGTAATAAAATTACATAGCACGTGAATGTGCTTATACACAAATTTTATCTTTCTTGGCTTAAGACAATTAATAATCACACGGCTGAGGTGTTTTTCGGAAGCTAAGATAGGTTTCAAATGAGTAACAGAAATTTTCTGGTTAGGTGTTCCGAACGTTTGGCACATACAAAAAGTTTTACAAAACTGAGAAACATCTTGCCCAGTTTTTGGCCAAACGAAATATCTCATAATTTTGTCACATGTCTTGATGACGTAAATAACCTCTTATGGGAAGTCTGGGCAACTTTCTATATTTCAGAATGATATGCTTTTGGAATAATGATTTGATAAACTACAACCCAGAGTGATACATTTGGTGGTCTCCATTTTCTCATGAGCACACCATTTTTGAAAATTAAGCATTTGGAACTTTCTCCAATTCATTCTTTAGGGGTGTATATTTAAGTAGTGAAGAGATTTGTGGATTCTTTTCTTGCTCAATAGTCAGTTCACTTCTTGCAAACAAAACTTTGCAGGTGAACCAGATCCCTTGCATTTATCATCGTCACCCAATAATGAATTATCAGTAGGACAATTATTCATATGATCCCTGTCGGATTCATAAAAAGTCTGAAAGAAATCTAGAATGTTGCTCGTTGAACACACGTCTATCAGTTCTTTGCTTAATTTCTTAGCCTGAGCTCAAGTCACAGTGCACGAGAAAAAAAAAAATGTGTGGATTCCCCTCAACAACAACATCAGCCTTACCTGAAACAGCAACTTGATCGCTAACCGTCTTTGGCCTGGCAACAACTATGTTACATACATCAAACAGAAACAAACGTAGGTATTAAAATAAATGTAAACAGTAAATCCGTTACAAAATGCACTAACATTTACAGGAACTAATTTAGCACAAAAATATAGACAAAACACTATGGTGTTACTTCTTACCTTTCACTATACATGTACAATTGACATTTTTATGCAATATAACTTTTTCTTTGTACTGAAATAATGCTAATAAAATATAATAGAAGCATGTGCTTTTCGAAATATTTTATTCCAACTGATTAAAAAATATCCAATCATAACAAAATAAAACGTTTGGTACTCCACCTTTGTATTTATTATGGTAGTTGCTACACCTAGTCACATTTCAATTTAATCCAGCTAAAAGTTTCATGATCAACACTTACAAAACGGTATATTAAACTATGTTCTTGCTGCGGTTGTACTCTCAGTCTAGTCATTATTAATCTTCTCTCTTAAAATTCACTGCCTGCTGAATAGTTCCACATAAAAATTGAAACGTTCTCACACTAGCATTAATGAAAGCTGAATCTTAAAATAATTCTGCTTTTTACAGGCACAGAGGTATGTCTGCAGACTTACATGCTAAAAACCAGATTTCGATACCCGGGATGGGCAGAACACAGATAACTTATTGTGTAACTTCGTGCTTAACTATAAATGAGAAGGGCCTATAGCTAGAGTTAGCTACATAACTTGAGGTTTTTTAACATCCACACTACTTTTATTCTCATTCGAGTGTTGTCTGTAAGTTGTGCTTCATTCTAATTGTACAACACTGATGAATGACTTTGCATAAAACCTCGCACATCGACATACATACATATATATATACATATACATACATACATATATATATACTATTACCACGACGGCCAACTTGGCTGCTTCTCTGCTATATAATAGTTAAGGCTCTGTAACATGCCACAATCTATGAGAACTGAAACTAAAGACGGTTTTACAGGCATTATCAATTAAGTAATCAACTGAAAAAAAGTACTGGAAGTAAGAGTTTCAGCTGAAATTCTCATTGCGAATTATTAATATTCGTGTTGTTGCTACATTGTATATCAATGGACACTTAAATAAACCTTGGCTAAATGCATCAGTCAACGCTAAATGTGCTTTTACTGCTCTATATACTCTAAACAGCATAGCATCAAGATACTGTATTGTTATACTTTAATCGATTCACTCACTCCAGCTAGCCTAAAAGAAAACTAAGTAGAGGCAATTCCTGTGAAATAAAATCTATTCCATTCAGATCACCTGATTTATGTTCTGGGCCCACAAAGAACAAACTTTCTCACTGCATGTGGAGGAATTATACATATTTAGGTGTATTGAGAGGGTCTATGGTCTATTAGCACCAGCCATTGTAAACTATGTGATAATCTAGCAGTTATCATTTGGTATCCAGCAGATATCTCAGGAGGTAAAACTGAGCTCTAAAATCAGGAAATTAATGAAAACCACTTCCAATCGGTCATTGATCTTACAATTTCTGACTGTGTTAACTGCCCCCCGCTAGTACAGCGGTAAGTCTACGGATTTACAATGCTAAAATCAGAGGTTCGATTCCTCTCGGTGGGCACAGCAGATAGCTCCATGTGGCTTTGCTATAAGAAAAACGCACACACACACACTGTGTTAACTACTGGTGATTGTGTGCTAATCATAAAATGTAGTCTATATACTTGTTAAACAATACCATCCAATAGTTCAAAAAACAAGGATCACAAACCACTGGACTTAATTAAAAACATTATAGGATATTTATTTAAATGTCCCTAATTTAAGTCTATAACTTTTGAAAGTGTAAGATATGATGAAACTGCTTATGAGAAGTAGTATCTCTACACCCAAATCCCCACAACAGACAGAAAAAGCAACTCTATAAAACATATTTTAACATATATTGTATGGTGAAAAAATAGGATTTCTAGCTTGTAAACTTTTTTTTTTTGCAAGAATTGTGAAATAATTCTGAATAGGTGAAACCTTTGATTCAAGGCTGATTTCTCCTATAAGAACTATATTGTTATTATATACATGAAGTTAGTTTGTTTCTTAATTCCCTAATTGTAAATTTTGAATGGGAGCCAATACATAATACAAACATATGTTTTGCCTATAAGCTGACTAAGAAACTACATTTCAGGCTTTATATTTTATCACAATATCTGTCATGTCACATATTAGTATATGCATGTAAAACTTCAGCTTCTGATTGTTTATCCCCCTGTGCCTTGGTTTACACTATTATAAATTTCTCAAAAGATAAATTGTACTTAACCTTGTATAATCCATATGAATCTAAAAGCATAAAAAATTGATGTTATATTTTTTTTCCATTTCTAAAGACCAAAATTACAAAAGAGTTATACTTACACCGACTGGTGTTTAGTAAATAAAATGATAATTTCAGTTAGTTATTTAGCTTCTGAATGAATATGAGCTAGTATTTTACATTTGCCTAATTAACATAGTTAATATTTTATCGCATGTAATATATAGGACATCCTATGAATTTGAGAAAATAAAAATAAACGTTTCACAGTATTATACTTTTATTTGTCACATATATAAAGTTTCTATATTTATTTCGCTTGTTTTTTTATAGTTATCTTAGTAAAACTATCTGTTGTACATTTGATACTTGGATCAGTAGTTTCGAATCACATAAACACCTAAATAAAACAAAGTAATACATTTACTGGCTGGTTGAAGTAAACCAACTTTATTAATATTTATTTTCATTTTCATGGAACAACTGATTTCACTTACATAACTTAAACAAAATATTAAATACGCCACATAGTTTTAAAACTTGATCATAAAATAGGATTAGTAATTAAAACCCACAGTTCAGTTGATAGAATATGGCATCGAAACAAGACAGGTGGCACACGAAGCTCGTAAATGTACATGTATATAAATCTCTATCTATATAGATGCGCATAACCTATTCATATAGAAAGCCGTGTACATAACGAATTGTCACCGCGTGTCATTCATGCGTGGTTATGTTTATGGACATCGAACAGGACACAATTTACACTGGAGATGTTATTCATTAAGACTGAAGTTCATTATACTGTACAAGAATAATTAAGAAATACGTAATACTTATTCCAGAGATCTGCCTCAAGCTCACAGTCTCTGCTTTTCTAATCAAAATTTTGAGTTTTAAATCCTCTGATCTTGCAACAAACAAAAGATTATTTTAAAGGGCTTGTCTGAAAAAAATTACCTTTAAAAAAAATTGATCACTTTACTTTAAGTTTGTTTGTTATATCTGCGCTAGCCGTGCCTAATTTAGCAGTTTAAGACTAGAGGGAAGGCAGCTAGTCATCACCACCCACCGCCAGCTCTTGGGCTACTCTTTTACAAACGAATAGTGGGATTGACCGTAACATTATAACGCCCCACGGCTGAAAGGGCGAGCATGTTTGGTGCGATGGGGATTCAAACCCGCGACCCTCGCATTACGGGTCGAACGCCTTAACCTACCTGGCCATGTCGGGCCTTCACTTTAAGTACAAGATGCAAATTAAAACACTGACCTTATGTTCGGAGGACTAGACCAATGAGGTGGGAAAGCTGGTAAAACAACACCCCAGCCCAATCCAAACTGTTGTAAAAATACTCGTTAAGAAAACGTCCTTCGTGTAGGATGTACATATTTACTGAAATATACAGATTACATTTGTTACGTTAATCACCATTCGTGTCACAAACGCTAACAGTATCGAAAACTATTCGGTTATGCTACCTATGTTTGTGACATTAGAGTACATTCTATTTGATATGAAATATTATGCAAAATAATATCATTAAGCTGATAATACGAACTTTGAAAGTTGTGCTTTTTTCTTTGAAAGTTTAATTAGCATTTCAATTTACGTGTACGATTAGTATGAAAATTTTCAGCTACAACAAATTCAGTCACCTTCCTATCGTTTTTCTTTGTAATATTATTTTTAATGCAGAACATGAATGCAATTATTAACTCAAATTTTTCATATTGAAAGTGAGAGCCCTTTGAAGAGTTGTTTAAAAGCACCTAAAAGATAGATTTTACTCTTTAGCTATCTAATACAATATAAAACTTCGTTATCGATGTTGGTAGCCACTGATCAGTCAACGCAATCTAATTATAGTTTTTAAGACCTTTAACTTCTTTTTGTTTAATTAATTTAATCTCTAATGACTTTAAAACTCTGCTAAAAATGCCAAATTTAAATTTGAGGTTGTATGTTGATAAATATTTATTCGGGATTATTGTCTTTAAAGAAAAAGTTATGCTAAGTATATACATTTTATTTAAATGGACGGTTTGCTGGTGTTAATTAAGGATTTAGTCTAAATTTAAAACTTTCAATTTAAACTTTAAAACTAAGGGATACACTAATAAAAATTAACTTTAATGCAAAAATATTTAAATCTGTGAGGGGCAGAAGAGTTCATGTATTGTATCATGTCTAATTTTATTAGCTTTAAAATTGATTTTTGATATAAAATTACTGATAAATCTACTTAATGTTAATAACCAGTTTAGATCTAATTCATAATGGATATTCAAGGGATATTTATTAGATGATTCAGTGGTTATTCAAGGAACAATGTTTTTCTATTCATTTCAAATAATGATAGCTGCTATTAGCAGCAACTATCAAACAGAAATTTTACGACACAGTTTGTTTTCTTTTTATCATCAGTTGAATTCCCATTGTGTCAGCCTTCATAACACTAACCGATGATAACATTTGTGGACTAATTTGTTATTATTATTGACATTTATTTAAGATATTTATGACGTAGTAAACAATTTTGTTCACAACATTTGTCAATATTGAGGAAAATCAACATTATATCAATATTGAGGAAAATCAACATTATATCAATATTGACAGATCAATTTCGAGGTTTTCTATGTAAAATGACACGAAGAAACAGACAAATCAACAACCAAACAAAAAATAAAACAAAATACAACATACAAGAGCATTATTACCAAAGACCTGAGGTGAAAACACATTGTTTGCACTTTAAACAATTTCGCCCTATTCATAATAACTCCCAGAAGCTTTAATCTAACATGTAACAAGTACAGTTTCCAAATATTAATTAATCCATGTTTACTAAAACTACAAAGGAACATTCCAATCTAGCGATTATAGCTTTATACTTTACTAAAATAAAGTAAGAAACTGTTGTATTTTCTATTTTCAAAAAAGTTTATACCTTTAAACCGAAAATTTGATTTTTCTATTGAGTTTTTTTCATCACGTAGCGAAAATACATGTATTTTAAAATAGAAATTTTGCAAAGAATCCTCTGCTATAAATGTCATCTAGTTTCTTTTTATACATAAACGTTTGATTACATAGGCTCTTTTTATCTAACTCAATAGAATAAAAAACAAAACAAATGCACATAATGCAAACACCAATACTCTTTCAAAAATTGAACTGATATTAGTTTTTAATAGGTATGTTTACTTTCCATCACTAATACTATAAAAATAGCATGGCGCTGAGAACGTAAGTCATGCAATTACTTATTAGTAAAACAAAGATAAAAATAATTCATCAATTTTCTGGCACATGTCGAATTTACTTTTGGCGAGACTTTTATTGTTGCAACACAATAAAATGCACACCTTGTACATTTCCATAACAGATACGAAATGAGCATTCAGTGTTGGATAAAGTATCTTTATGGTAGATTACTATATTTATACGATAAAACTTCAAGTTCTGCTCAAACTATAAAACAAAATCATAATAATTTATTTGTCAAAAGAGTTCTTGGACATCACATTGTTTACATTCGTATCATGTTATCAAGATTCTTTATTCAAAGAATATCTTTCATATACACGTTTCAATGTCTCTTTAATCCAGAATAACCAATAAGAGCTGTTCTTTAAAAGTAAGACACGTTCAACTTCTTGTGGCAATAGATGCGCTGTTCTGAGTTCCAACGTAGCCAATATCAAATTTTACCTTTATAGCATACAAGTTATGTTTAACTTCTTATGGCAATAGATATACATATTATGATGAAGGATGATTTGGCAATATTATTTTCGATGGGTCATTTTATTGCAGCTGTAGAATTTGGGGAGCAAAATATAGGTGGCACCGAGCACGGTAGACGAATCGAACATACCTTCGTGATTTTTTTTTTCTTTTAATGAACTATAATGTTTCTGTCACCCTAAATTCAAGGTATCTATTGTGACAGACTGTTCTACTAAATTATAAACATTGAAATCATAGCTACGTATCTATTTCACCTTTCTCAAAATTGTTTTTGAGCAGTTGGAGTACCTTCTATCTTTCAAAATCAAGGAAAAAAGATTTAATTTTCTCTATTGGTCATTATTTCTTGTCTTCTTTTTTAGTATCAACCCCATTGCCCGCAGCGGTTACATGGCCAGGGGGTTGTTGTCTGATAGTTATTCAACTGTTTTTCCATGTACTTGAGCGACTCCGTAAGGAAGTTCTGAACTGCTGTGAGGGCTGCCATCACCGCAGGGCTGCCGAATCCGTGAGTTATGAGAGAGAAATGCGTCAGGTGGCGCTGTATGTTAGGATCCAAAATACTTTGAGGCCTAGTATTGCACAAAGGAGATCTATCTTGATTTAGTAAGTCGGATAACTCTTTTAATGTTTGTCTGAAAAAGAAAGAAATGATTTAACTGTCAATGATCATTTACAAGATTAAATATAAAGTGTAATATACCCTCCGTTACAAAGGACATGGAAATATGTAACTAAATAGCCTACAAAATAATCTTATATATAAAATAGAAATACTACGAGTATTTTATGATTCAGCCGCACAAAATTAAAGTCATAACTTATGTTGATTCTGAATGCCATATGTAATAATTATGATTCCTACTGTAATTCAGGATGTCCTTTGAATTGTCCAGACAAGAAAAGTTTAAATAGATGAAACTGAAAATTGACAGTTATTCAAGCTAACTGTTGCACGTTATTTTAACAACCCCCCTTCAGTTTTCTTAATATTACACTGTTACTTGCTATAGATGATTAGAATTTTAAAACATACTTTCTGATTACTTTATATAATTCCATTTTCTGGAACACTTTCATGTTTCATAACCTCTCGCATGATACACAGATCAATAAAATATTATAACTTTGACATCAAAGTACAAAAATAATCCTGCGAATGGTAGTCAGTTGTATATCTAATTGAACGTACGATGGTCTCAGGTTCGAGGCGTGGTACTACCAAAAACACCTCGTATTTTAGATGTCACAATAGTAATATTTAACGAAATTACTGATTGAACATCTTCTAAAATGTCAACCTCAAGTATACACTAAGCATAAATCATAAAAATAAAACTATAATTGTTTTCAAATATCGTTGTGAATGAAAGCCTTTCGTCACGCTTGACAAACATCGAGTGTTGATAGATTAAATTGAAACCGTTTTTAACTTAATACTTGTATTTTAATTGTTCTGCGTTTGTCCTCAGTGTGCATGAATGTGTTTTATTCTAGTTATGACAAGCATCAATATACAAAATGTGTTTGTTAAGTATTTTGCACATCTCGTTGGTAATAGTTTTCGAACGGTCGTTTTAAGTTTCCAAACTCTTCCGTCCTAGTGTTTCTCAATTAACAATGGTAGTTGTCATATATGTACTAGGTTTTTTTTGTTTCAGTATCATTATAAACAAGCATAAAAACACTTTCACCGGCCTCTATATCACTATATCGGTGTAACTACGTGTTTTTTTTAAACGTAACCCAAACCAAGTACTTTTAAACAGAATTTTTCACCTCGATTCTAATTACACCATTATACAAGAAAAAACTCCTAGGATGTATAAACCTTTAAAACACAGTTGCTATCCAACAAACGTAAACAATACCACATGCAAAATCCTTAACAATAAATTTCAACCTTGTAACAAACCATGCACTGTCCCCAAATGACTACTTGTTATCTGCCATTGGTTCACAAAGTGTTGATAAAAAGACATGCATTCAAGATTCAATTCAGATTTATCTCTAGACCTAGTTTCTGAATGAAAAATTACTTTCAGCATAAGAATCAATTACTGACACTCATTCCCATGTGGCTCATATACAGATATGAGGTTACTTACATTGGTAAAACTAAGTAACATTTGCAAACTAAAATAAACACATATCAGTATTGAGTAGAACTGGTAAAATCCATTTCACTCAGCAAAATACATTCACACGAAGAAACCCTGTGTCATAACAAATTAAGTAACAACTTTACCTACGTTACGCTGAGTCTACAAGAAAGAAAGTCTTCCAGTTGCGAAAGACCACCCCGATGTTAATAATCTACAAACACCCATTTAAAGTACTTTTAATTAATACAATAACATCCATCAACTTATAACTCACGTAGCTTAAATTATGACCGATGATTGACATTTTTTGTTTTTAGTCTATATTATTTGCTCTATCGTTTGATAATTCTGATATTTTGATTGTATTTTGTGGTTTCCTTCATGGTGTTAATTCTTTTGCAATACTTCACTGTTAATTCATTCTCAATGTTTTCCAAACTTTATTGTTATAAAATATCATTAAGATTTTATATTAAATATATAAATACAAATGAACTTTGCTTCAAACTTCATTAATGATCGAATAAATGTATTCATAAACGTTCAATGAATTATGTAAAGAAAATGTTATTCATTCTCTCAGTGGTATTTGTCTTCGTTAGTAAACTTCATTTTCCCTCTCATAACATTTACGATGCTATGAAAACGGTAGTTCGAAGTGTTTTTTTCGAATTAATAATTTACATACTGCAAAACACACTATTAAATGTAAAAACGATGTTTCTGCTCCGATACTTAGAAGTTTGTTTAAGGAAAATAATAATAAATAAGAACATTAACAAACTTTTCTCTCTGCTTCTTATAAGTTCCTGCAATCACTAACAAAATTCTTTCTTGTAGGAAATCAGTAAAATCAGATGGCAATTTACAAAATTAGACAGAAAAATCTAAATAAATATAACATTAGTTTATTTAAAATATTATAATTATCATCTGAAGAAAAAGCTCCATTCTTTATCACTCGTATGAAAACTAAGAGAAATGCAAAGAACCCAACAGCAAGAAAATAATTATTTGAAGAGGACGGTTTCCACTATGATTAATGAAACGTTTATGTATCTAAATCTGACAAATAAAAATAATTATTTTTACGCTAAATTCGCTGCAAAGTAGTTTAAATACAATGTAACATTGGTACTAAATAGTTCCAATGTTGTTTAAGAAAATAATATGATATAATAAATTATGCATTATTTGTACTACACGTCCGAAACATTTACAGGATTATGTGCATTAAATTCTTCATGAATCACTTTCGATAAATGAAAATGTCAAATAGGATCTATTTGTTGATGACACTTTTGTATATGGAAAATAAATAATATGGCTACTTCTTTGCACCCAAACACAGGAATATCGGTTTCTTCTTTAGTATTTAGTTTATCTCTGTATTTTAACAGTTATAAGCAAAATCGCAAGCTGCATATGCTATGAAAATTCATAGCACAATTTTGAGTGTAAATTACATTTAAAAGCTCATCTTTTTTGTGTATATTGAAGTTCCAAAGTCATAAATATTTCTTTATAAGATGTATTTCTATTCTTTTTTTCATCCTAATTTATAACTGGTTATTGCTAAAGTCTTTAGTCGCATTTTGTATAATTTATAATTGTTTCAAGAGAACTGAATGCACTGTTAAATTTTTGTGTTTAACATTCAGGGGTTATAAGTTTTGTATAGTAATTAATAATAAGTATATATTCCAATCACGCACCATCGCTAGGGTAATTCTCATTGTCAAATAAAAAATTAAAACTGAAATAAATATTTCAAAATGAAGTGGGAGCAGAATAATGAAATACATATACGTGTATTCCGTGTAATTCCATGTTTATCACTGAGAGAACACTTTGAAAAAATGTGAAGTACTGACAGCTCAATCAAGTATCCTCTTTCTGAAAACAATATGAGACCACTTGTTTCAATTAAGCTAGAATTACGTGTAGAAATAATAAAAATACGTGATTATCTGAAGTATGATAAATAGCATCTGAATTTTTTATTCAAAACTAATTTTAATTGTGTTTTCTTGTTACTCTCAAATAATTTAAAAAATGTGACAGTTTATAAATTTGAAGTATGTAATCGTCCACAAAAGTATTTTAATATCAAATACAGGTTTATGTGATTTATCATTGGATCTCCAACCACGGCTACATTCAAAACAATGTTACTAACTTTAAATGGTTATATAACTGAAAATTCTGGTTGAAGAATGGTATGTTGTTTGATACTACAAGTCTTTGAAATATGATATGTATTCGATGTTAATCATCGAAGCACATGGTTAAAAACGATGACCATTTGGACAAAGATAGAGGGTTGGATAGATGCAAACAAATTATACAAATTATATAAAGTTAAAGCACTCTAGATAGGTCTGCTTATGTTGCATTATATTCAAGCATTAAAATTTTAATCTATTTTTCCCATACTTATACAAGGCCACAATAACGTTCCTGCAGGGAGAAAAGGCGCCATAAGATACCTGATGTTACACGAACATTCGATTCAAAAGGATGAGAAAGTTTCAGAAACCAACTTATAATTTCAAAACTGCGAATGTTTTGCAAAAGTAATTTTCTTTTGTATATCATTTAAATGAAACTTCCGATAAAAGAAGTCTCGTCCCGTAAAGGCTTAGCGATAAGCTAGAAGTTTTATAACGCTAGTAACAGATTGGAACCGTAAGCTTTCACAAGGAAAGGAACATAAACACTAATGAAGAATTACAACACATAAGTTACGTGACTAGAAAATGGTTCGAACAACCGTTTTTCCAGAAGTAATTTAATAATTGCTTTGCTTTCTCGCCCCACCAAAGATTGTTCTTTTGCTAAAAACAACAAAACTTATATTTGTTAATTTCAAAAGTTAAAAAAAATATATTCTAAAGGCGGTTGGTATGGGTACTAAAACTTTAATTAACATAAAGTACAGAACAATGTTTCGACCTTTTTAGGTCATCTTCAGGTTAACAAAGAGAGTGAGTGGGTTTCTCATAATCATGAATTCAAAAGTTAGTTACAGATTATATGTTAACAGAAACACAATGTTAAAAACTACTACATTGGAATAATTATATTTGAGAAAGCGAGATAAAAATACTACAGTGTATTAATTTTTTACAAAGTTGAAAGTAAAACAAATATGACAGAAGAGCACTTATCAAAGGAAGCAGATATTAAGGGCTCTGGTGCGTATTCCTCAAAACTGTTTTACAGATGCATTGGCAATTTGAGTATATTTTAAAACAATGGGAACTACTATATATTAGTATTCAGATAAAAACACAAGTGAAATTGTTTTCATGATAAGTTAATGACTAACTTACGTTACCTTATATTATATATTTATCTTTGTCCCTTTATCTTGCGTTTTAGAAGCTTTATTCCAGTCGGATAAGTCGAAGATACTTGAAAAATATATACTAATATATTATAAATCGTTGTTTGCTAATTTATTAAATATAACGAAGTGATTTATTTTTCAGAAAACATATTACATATATCGACAGAACATTGATCTGTCTTGTCTTTCTATAACTCAATACGACAGACGAATGTTCTGTCAAAACACGTAATATGTTCTTCCAAAAATAAACCACTTCATTATGTTCGTAAACTGTTGTTAACTAACTTAAGTCGCAAATATACAGAAAAATACGGAAGCTCTTAAATGGGTGCTTGGGATGGGATGTGAGGGAGCTGGCTCCTGTTTGTGACATCTATATTATAATGTTATAGCTTTATCAAATTACAGTTTAAAATTTAATAAAATATTTTAAAATTATTTTAATATTATCTTATAACAACTTTTCAGATTTTAAAATTAAATTGATTACTCTTTAACTTTATAAAATAAGGTAGAGAAAACTTACTCGTCCAAATATTGAAATAAATAACCAGAATTGAGTATAGTCTTTGTCACAATAAAAAGAAAGTGTACAGATTTACTGAGAAAGCAGATTCATGGCCAGTTTGTTAGGGCGCTCGACTAGTAATCTGAGGGTCGCAGATTAGAAAATCGAGAGGAAAAGTTGTTCCGACAGCTATGTTATATAAAATGTTAGTGGAGAACTACCAATGAATTTCTATACAGCAATGATAGTCTTATTGTTTCTGAAGTATTATGAAACCTAAAATATATCAGACAGAAGCATCATTCCAATTTAAAATAATCTTAGGCCTCACATGTGAAAACAAAATTCGTTATCTGTTATACATTATGAGAAAAAAATCGACAAAGTAAAGTAAAAACTTACTACTTTTTATCTGCTGTTTTTTTCCAAAATGTGCAGTGACTTTTAAAACAGCGCATCCACGACATTTTACTTGTTTGTTGTTGGTATTATTACAAGTGCAACATCGTTTAAAATGCTACTCTTGTCTTCAACTACAGAAATCAAACACGCGAGACAAGTTAAAAGAAACAACTGGAACAACTTTGGCTCACAAGAAGCAAATACGCATAACTGTAACATCTGTAGCTTTGTTATAATAATAAAATATTACAGGGTTGCATTAACTGTTTCTTATAACTTGGATTGTGTTTCTTATATTTCCATTTTATATGACTATAGCTTTTTCGATAACTTAATGTTTCTTCACGTTAACAATGTTTTTCTGATAGATATTATAATGCTCTACGTTAGTGATACCTTTTATTCTATTGTGAGAATATAGAAACCAGTAATTAATTTTTGCAATTATTAACATTTCCCATTAAGAAAAAAACATTTAAAAATGATCATTATAAATATCCTTAATTTCTAGTTACAGAAGTTAAGGAAAACGACATATCTTAAAAATCCACTAGTTTCTGGCAATTAAATGGAAATATAGAAACAAACAAGAACATTTAAATGCTAAACCTGTTAACCTAGATAATGAATTGATTGGAGATAAAAATGTTGGAAAATAAAGCAAGATTTTAAACACCGCTAACTTCGCTTCTTTAATTCGTTTAACTGAGTGGCAAACACCAACATTTCGCAAGGTAAGCTTATGACATAGTCAAATGAGGTAAAAGACGTAGGCTTGACAAATCTTCGAAACTATAAAAGAAACAATGCCACTTTAATTGCTTCAAAAATATAACGATGGTTGAAAAAAACCCATTAAAATAACATTAACAGACACTTAGCCTTATACAAAGAGAGAGATTCGAACATTTATTGACTCTGATGGATTATAGATGTTTATTTGTTTAGAATTAAGTATAAAGCTCCACAATGGGCTATATGTGCTTTGCCCACCCCAGGTATCGAAACCCCGATTTCTAACGTTGTTAATCCACAAACATACTGCTACACCACTGGAGAGCAGGTGTTTTATTTTAAGACGATTTACAAGACGCTCATGCCTCAGCTAGCTATTATTATACTATTGTAGATGTAATTAAAATTGAAGTTATGGTCACAAAGTTACTTTACAATTTTGGAAATATTTTTATGGTTTGGTAAGACGTCTTCGTAAAAATTAAAACAAAAACGAAAAGCTGGAATTAAACTGATGTTAAACATTCAGTTTAAGTTTTCAAGAGCCCGGCATGGCCAGGTGGTTAAGGCACTCGATTCGTAATCTGAAGGTCGCGGATTCAAATCCCTGTCCCACCGAACATGCTCGTACTTTCAGTTGTGTGGGCGTTATAATGGTACGATCAATCCTACTATTCGTTGGTAAAAGAGTAGCCCAAGATTGACGGTAAGTTGTGATGACTAGCTGCCTTCCCTCTAGTCTTACACTGCTAAATCAGGGACGGCTAGCACAGATAGTCTTCATGTAGCTTTACGCGAAATTATAAACAAACCAAATTAAACTAAAAATATTAAATAAAAAAAATTAAAAATCTTAAATCAAGCCTTTTTCATTCATATAGTTAATCAAGGTTTCTCTTAAACGTATTTAAATTTACTGCCCCCACGATATCAGAAGGCGACTCATTCTAAAGACTAACTACTCTGTTAGAAAAACAAAACTGTTTTAGCTGAAGATGACCGTTAAGTATGAAAAATGATGATGCATCAACACTATCACTTCTCTTTACAATTTTAAATACTCTCAAAATAATAGATAAGCGAAAGTAATCAACAAGTTGACGAAATTATTTGTATTTATGTACAGCCAAATAAAATCAGGTGCTGTTTTCCTATTATTTAATGATTATACACAAAGTTAAGGCACTTTTCTGAAACTTTGTAATATAACAAATACATAAAACGTATCACTAAAACTTTCAAAATTGTGTGAGAGCCTCAAGTTAAAAGCAGTGTTAGCCAGTCGTGTTTTTTTCTTCCATGCTTTGTTAGGTTTCATAAACCTGTATTGCTTTATAAAAACATTAAAGCCTTATTTAGAAAAATAAATTACGCGTCGTTAAAATTATTTCTTTATGTTTTAGAAGATGAACATTACGTATCTGTAATCGGTCAAAACAAACGATATATTTGCTAAATGGGCAAAATTACATAACAATTTAGATGCAGGTCTTTATAGACATTATCTTTTATCTTCACAAAATATACATTTAAGTAGAAACACAAAGATGTTTCATTTAACTGAATGAAACTGTTTCAAGAAAAAAAAAAACATATTAATTCTAATATAGGCATTCTAATCGCGATATGATTCATATGAAGTACTGTTCTTAACGTTCCTAGAAAATGAAACGATCTTTTCTTAAACTAATAAATTGTCCTTATCTTTTTTTGTTTACGTCTGTAAGATAGAAAAAAATATCTCAGTAAAATAGAATAAATTACATAAAATTAAAAATATATTTCATGGACTAGTTTATACAGGTGAGCATATAAAAGTAACACATACTTCTAATAGAAACATTTGAATAACATATTATTGAATAAATGGATGTTTCAAGATTAAAGTCGACAAAATACAAGTTCGTGTTGAAATCTGAAATGATGACCAGGGAATGACAAATGACGTCACCTGGAATCTGGACCAATAAGACACATTTTTTAAAGTTAAACGAATTACCGAATTAATTCCGTGAAATAATAGTTGTGATGAATGGGTCTCAGTTCAACATACTTACGGGTGTTCTTTATTTGTACACACTATGGATGCTGTTATAATTTCCCTGCAACTGAGTTAGGGTTTATTGAAAATATCGTCACTCATTTTAATTATGGATATTATTATAATAAATAGCACCCTTGTCTAAAAATTTAGATGTCTGCCTGTAATTACAAACAGAAACAGTAGAAATGTATGATTTTGGATTAGTCTGCGTTTTATAAAAATATACAAAGCCATTGAATGTACAATGAATATAACTTTGGAAGTACTTCCTAACAACTACTTGCGTGTGTTTCTACAGCAAAGTTGTACAATGCAATCTGCGTTGCGTATCCCACGAGTTTTAGTTTTATAATCCCTCAAGCTTACCGCTTAAACACGTAGGAAGGATACTACCTGTGAAATGGAAAGTGAAAACAATTTTAGCTGAAATGTGCAACTTGCCGTTGGCAGTTTTAATTTTTATTTAGTTTTTGTACGTTTAGATTTTATTACAGAACAATTTTATTTGAAAATCGTATCATGGCTTGTTGATTAGTTTACGAACAGAAGCAACAGTTTTTGCGAATACAATAGTACTAGATAATAGACATAGTTTACTTGCGTGTCTGGTAGCAATTTAAAAAATTGTTTCCAGTTCCAGTAGTTAAAAATGTTGAAAACATTTTTTTTTTCATTGTCCAAAAGCCTCATAAGCCACCAGTGATTATTAACTATACTTAAATAAGAATGCAAAAATTACGGTCTTCGATTCATAATAAAGCTTTCTAAAGCTGTAAACAAAACGACATTTACTACTCATTGATGGCTATAACTTTTTGTTTCTCAAACTCATGAAGAGAGCTTGTTTGATAAGTGTTTGTATATCCAGGAATTTAAGGATATGTAAAAACAGGTGAAGCTATAATGGTAAATAAATATTTGCTTACAATAAACCAGAAAAAACAAATAAAATAAAGAGATACAATCTGTAAAAAAAAAATATATAACTCAAGAAATAATTCATTTGGAAGATGCTATAGCAAGGATAAATGGGTTTAAATACAAGTCACTACTAAGAAGTAGTGAATAAAAACACCAAATTCTGACTAAAGAAAACATCTGCAGAATTAATTAAGTTATTTAGAAATGTGTAACAAGATGATGTTGAAAATCCTTATTTGAGAAAAAAACAAAAGGTATTTATTAACTTACGGTAATTTAACCGTGTATTTTATGTGAATATCCAATGTTCATTTCTTCATTGTTATCTACACGTAATGTAAGATAATTTAACGGCATCAGGAAAAGGGTCCACAATTAGAATTGAATTTATTTCACCATATTCAATTATTTCTCTTCATATATATATTGTGTATTATTTTAAAGTTGATATATAACAGAACTAGACTGACTCATACTTGGTAGCTAGTAACAGTTCTTTCCTTCGGTACACTTCTGTTGGGTCACTGTGGTTTCTGCATAAATACTCTGCTACCTGACGAGAAGGAAATTCGGTCTCGCATACATACCCGAAATCTCGTGCTAGATGGATTGCTTCACCTAAAATTGGAGAAAGAAATATTGAAACTATTAGAACAAGCTGTATGCAGAGAAATATAATATTGACATTCATAAACAATAAATATAATCGCAATAATCACTCAACCAAGTAATTTATTTTTACTACAACTATTCTCTAGAATCTAGATTAACTTAATCATCACATTTTCTAATTAACACTTGCTAATAAACATGAACCTAGCACTGATTTTGGAAAACAACAGGCAGTTACCGTCCATTCTACACAGTTTCATCACTTTATTAGAAATCCTGAATTTATAACGTTTCAAATTTCGTGAACATACATAAATCGTATCGTATCGTATCACTGTATCGCCACACCTTTAGTTAGAACTATAAAAAGGAATACTTGAATCAGTATCTGACTAAACGCATAAGGCGTTTAGGATACGAAAGAACTGTTAAACGTTAAAACCCAGAGTCATTATAAAAGTGAGACAGGTAAAGCTGACCATTTCATAACCTAGAAATCGAATAAAAAATTAAAAATACAAATTTATTATTTCATTGCTTTTGTTAAATGATTAGTTAGGGTTGTTGTAGTTTTGAATTCAGTAAATTTCAGTACAATATAAATGAAATGGCTTAGCGGTGTGTCTGCGGGCTTGTACCACTAAAAACCGTGTTTCGATACCCGTGGTGGGCAGAGCACAGATAGCCTGCTTTGAGCCATTTGGAGGCATTAGTTAAGGGCTTTATATCCTCTAAAATAAAATATTTAGTTACAATGTACTTTTGTAAATCACTTTTCATTTTTATTGCACTGAAATTTACTGAATTGTTAAAAAATCAAAGTGGAAAGAAATTTTTAACCTTAATTATTACCATTGCTGATGTGCAAAAACAGAATTATTTATTTATGTACCTAACTCCACGACAACTTTTATGTTTAACAAATTCTAACGGCTTTAGAAACAAACTCTCTTGTGCTTTATAATATTTTTTGGACAATGCAATATCCTGGAATAATAAATATATTTGAAGAAGTGATCTGCCATAAATAACCATATTCAGGTCATTACTTATGACGAAATATAACAAAATCATAATGAAACAGTTGAAGAAACAGAGCTTTGTGTGTATTGTAATCACACTACTCAACGTGAAATGATATATGTAAAATAAACACAGCCTCAGATCAAAAGATTGCTGTTTTCAAGCGTTTGTTCTGAACTGCAATTACAAAAATAAACAAGTTTCAAAAGTTCCATGCAGTTGATAAAGAACTTCAGAAAAAGAATGCTTTTTTTTGGTCAGGCAAGTCTGTTCAGACTATGAGGAATAAGTTAATGAATATTATTTGGAGATATGCTAAACATTTGAGGTCAAGCACTCGACCTCGTTCGCAAGATTTAATGAATGAAGTATTAGGACATATATCAGTCATACAAAAATAAGTCTCACTAACTTGTGCACTTGGGCACCCGTATATGCACATCAGAGAACTCTTCTCCCACAAGCCCCCCAGTTAAATTTTAGATTCCCATCTACATGCGACTCCAATAGCATGAACATGCTAATTTTGATAAGAGTAATCATATTAGGTAACTTGAAACGAAAGAAGTATCTCTAATCAGATAAAATCTAGATGAGTTTGAAACACCATCAGGCCGCCATAAAGCTGTGCAGAGAACTCAAAATACTTATATTTTTTATAATTAAAATAATAAATGCGCACTTCTGAAATACAAAAAAAAAATCATTGATATCTAATGGCATTTTATACCCCTTTCTGATGCGTCCCTTTTCCTTCCTCTCACCAAATGAAAAATCCTAGTAACACCAGTGATAAGACTGTTTCTGTACTTAAAATATGCCCTTCATGCAGCAAAATACTTTTTGATATCATAACATATAAAGTTAAGAAATGCGGGAAGGAGACCACTTACACTGAATTATAAAGTAGCAGTTTAAATAATTATTGTTCTATTTTTAAATGCTAAGCATGAAACTCACTTCCAGGAATCGTACCCGCTGAATGAAAATAACCACAAAAGACATTTGCATGGTGTTTTATATGTATAAAAACACACCACAGAGGCCACTTACTTCTAATGAACAATTTCTTCTTGTTCTTTTCACTTTGTTTTTGCTTTAAGTACTTTAATAAACAGGAATATTGTGCAATGTGAGAAAGGTGTCGCAGAGAACTAAAAACCCAGTTCTTTTTGCTGTTAAATCTAACGGTTTCAGCATCTGCTCGCTTAGACAACTCATCCATGGCCTAACTTGAGCAGATACTGTTTCAAGAAACTATTTTACTATGCCCATCATATGCCATCGGGGTGAAAAAACTGTTTGGATGACTACAGCTGTTCGACTACCCGTTTCGTCAGCCACACTATGCACATAAAGGAGTTATAATTAATAAGACAGTGAAACCATAGGCTGTTTACAATGATTCTTGTTTTAGTCAAATAAAAAATATATGTTTTATCTGATTAAAATCAGCCACACTAGTCATTAAATGTCAAAATCAAAACATACACAGGTGATGCACATAATATGTCCTATCTGATTAAAATCAGCCACACTTGTCATTAAATGTCAAAAAAAAAACATACACAGGTGATGCTAAAAACAAAACAAGCAATTCATTTATTTTAAAACAATTTCTAATGTTCCCTGTTGAGGCAGCGATAAAGTTACAGACTTACAACATTAAAATTCGCGGTACCATTCCTACGAGGAAAGACTGTAGATAGACTATTGTGTTGTCGCACACTAATAAAAAAATAGCACAACAAAAATTAAGTTTACAAGTTCAGCGATTTTATGTAATAAACAAAAAGCTTCACCTTATAAGCAAATAAAGTGTAAACAAATATTTCACTTGTTAAATTTATAACTCTACCCAAAATTGACATTACTAATCTAATTAATCTGTTGTAAGCAACAAACAAACTGACTACATGACGCGCATGCTAACTCTAGTCTAACTCGATGTTTAGATCTGTCCAGGACTTTGTAGAAAACTTTAAACATGAAGCCACACGCTCATCATGTGACGTCAAACCTTTCTGTGACCAAATAAGAATACAAACGTTGAAATTAAAAAACATCCTACAACTCTACCCATTCTTTGGAATGTAAAGTTTCTTGCCTGTTTCACAAAAAAAATAATGGTGCATTATACAAAGACATTACAACAATTAAATTTCTAATTAAATGCGTGAAATAAAGTAAATCAAACTACTAATAAAAATACAATACCTTCTTTTTTTACTCATTTATTACCGAATCACCATCGTTTTTATTTCAGTGGCTTGTCCTTTATCACCACTTACCGTTTTGCATCGCGAGTTGTATTTAAAAGTTCGAATAGATTCACTTGTTCCACGATTTTGTCATGACCCCGCAATAAGTTGCATTATTTCTGTCAAAGTATTCTCTCAAGATAACTATTTCGCCATTCTTCTGCTAACGTACCTTTAAAAACGATCATGAATTGTGGCCCTTGGCTTGATCCACCTGTCTTTCTGGATTTTACTTTAGGCTGATTGTCTTCTTCATCTCGATCTTTTATTCTAGTTGTTACTGAAAATTCATCTTTTGATATAATTATTGTGTAGTGTACGGGGGGTTCCTGGTTATGGACATTAAAAATATATGGAACAAGTTCAACCTCCATGTGATTCTCCTTCTTAAGTCGAGTCCTAATGTACAATATATCAGATATCATGTCTTATAGGGGAAATTTCTTACAATATTTCACCTTGCTGAAGCGTTATGACTATTTTCATCAATAACTCGTTTTGCTACATCTTTGGAGGCATTTTCCTAGCTTTTATTACTATATCACATCGAACAATGGGAGGTGTAGAACCAGTGTCTGCCAACATGCAAGGCCTTCATTACTTAACTCATTGATTTGTGAAATGATCTCTTTGAAAAATGTATTTCTTATCTCAGTCTCCTTGGATTATTATCAATGATTAATATACTGAAGTTTCGGATATAATGTTCATTTCTTTCGCGCTTATAGAAGTTTCCTGTTTATATTTCTTGAAGGCTCCTAGCCTAAGTTTATAAGTGAACAACGTATAAACGAAATTCTACTTACTTGGTAACTTCATATTTTTTGTATTTGTCAAAATGTAGAGCACAGAACAAACTCCCAGCGTCTGTGTGGGTGTGGGTGTTTTCTTATAGCAAAGCCACATTGAGCTATTTGCTTAGTCTACCAATGGGTTTGTTTTGTTTTTTGTTTGTATTTTTAATTTTGCGCAAAGCTACTCGAGTGCTATCTGCGCCTACCGATGGGAACAAAGTCACAGCAACATACTCAATAACAACTAACTGATCTACAATACAGACTCATACTTTAACTCTAGTCTGGAGCGCTATTTGTAAGAGGCTCAATACATTGTAAAATGTGACACCAGATCTTCTTCTGGCCAAACAACGATAAAACGTCTGAGTTAAAACTATTTCAAAAAATACAAAAGAATGAAGGATGAATTTGTTCATGAAATGGACTTCTGTATTTACTCATACTCTTATGAAATATTGTTTGGAATGTCTTAAATATATTTTACAACAATTCAGCCTCGATATTTTGACATTATTTCTGTCTAAAGTATCAATGCTCGTCGAAAAAACTGGCTATGCCAAATGCTATCTTTTTTCATGCTGATATTTCTCTCGATGAGTCAGAAGTAAATTTACATACTTAATATGTTAAAATCTGCGGTTTGATTCCTGCGGGTATAGCCTTGCACTAAAAAAACAACATTCTCTACTGCTAATGTTCTCCTAGAAACTGGTCATGTTAAACCTTAGGCTTCAAACTGCCAACGTTCGTCTGGAAATGTAGATACTATAAACATTATATTTTAAAATAATAATATTGTTTCTTTTGTTTTTGAATTTCGCACAAAGCTGCTCAAGGGCTATCTGTGCGAGCCGTCCCTAATGTAGTAGTGTAAGACTAGAGGAAAGACAGCTAGTCATCACCACCCACCGCCAACTCTTGGGCTACTCTTTTACCAACGAATAGTGGGATTGACCGTCACATTATAACACCCCCCACGGCTGAAAGGGCGAGCATGTTTGGCGCGACGGGGATGCAAACCCGTGACCCTCAAATTACGAGTCGCACGCCTTAACACTCTTGGCCATGCTGGGCTCTATAATAATATTATTTTAAATAACTGTCCATGTTAAACGTTATGTTTATTGCAAATATTATTGCAAAAATAACAGAGCATTTCTAAATAGGTATAAGAAGTAGAATCTATAAATATCTGCAATAATTACAGAGGAAAGACACGTTTTTATTTTTTTGGAAATTGAATGCAAAGTTGACATAATTATTGCTCATCAGAAGTAATAATGAAATCGAACATTTCTGGATAAGATCGCCTACTTTTATATGATTTAATGATGAAGTACATTTCGTATTTCAAGACAGATGTGATTTAAAATACAGGAGGTAAGGCTGTGCAGACGCTACTTGGTCGTGAGATTATCATATTTCTCTAGAGGTTTTGTGGGATGGAAAAAAATAAGAAAGATAGAGCGGAAAGTTTGGAAATAAATCCAGTTGAGTTTTCTTGTCAAAAGTCTACATAATAATTTTCAGATACCCTACTAGTTCTGGCAAACATAAAACTAAGAAACGGGTGGTTTACGAACAAGAGACGATAACCTTGTACGCACCCTTTTGAGGTTATTTTACACCACGAGTAGAAATAACAAGTAGAAATAAATGATGGGTAATTTGGAACCTTTCAAAGCACTTGTTACACAACATGAAACAAAAGTCACGTAATACATCAAAGAGATAAAAAAAAAGGTATACAAATATAAAAACAGACAAGATAAATAAATACAATTTGGGTTAATATAAATGAGATATGAAAATACAAGAACAAAAAAAGAAGACTATTTTAGGTTGTGATTCTTTCTCTAACTTTAAATGTGTCCTCTTATATTTTAAACCTTCCCTAACTTGTATTATCTCCTATCGAAAGCCTAAGTTATATTTCTGTCATCTATGCACGAACAGACATCCACCCACACGTACATATGTGGGTATATATGTATTTATATAGTTAAATGCATTTTGTTCTCTTTTCAATTCGATTATTATAGGTTTCATTACAACCTTTTTTGCGAATAAAATTCATACTGTACCTAACATTTCCCATCATTACATTTTTTGTTTTTGAATATAAATATTTTTAACTAATTTAAATATTTGTATTTATGACAAAGCTTATCTGTGGCTGTCATAAATTTGCAGTTATTTACCAAAGGAAAGACAGCTAATCAGCAGCACCCTACGATCCACAGTAAAGGATTGACTGTCATTCTTATATAACGTGCCTACAGCGTAAAGTGCGGGGAAAATATTAAAGTATTGCACGGATTTGAACACAGATCGACTGCTCCCAAAGCCAGCGTTCCACTACAGAGCCAATTCACACCCCAACTTAAATAAAGATCACATATTTTGTAGAACACTTCCAATGTGAAAAGAAATCAAGAATAAATAAGAGAAATGCATTTGTACATCTTTATATGTGGTTAAACAACAGTTGAATTGTGCCTCAAAATAATAAGAATATCTACCATTTCACTGCAAAATGTATATAACGTTATAAAATACCAGCAGAAACGCCACCCTACGGGCGATTGTTTGTGCTAGTAATTACTAATCGTAGTATTTAGTCCCCCGATGGGGCAACGCTAAGTCTTCAGACTTATAACGATAAAATCAGGGGTTTGATTCCCCTCGGTGAACACAGAAGATGGCCCAATGTGGCTTTGCTGTAAAGAAAAACATTTGTGGTATTCATACCTAACTGAAAAAGATTAGAAGGTTTTTTTTTCAGCGAAGTACTTGCTGTACAAGAAAGGTGTTCTGATTGTTCTCTATAGTCAGTCATACACAATATATGGAGCTTAAAAGGTTAATAAATTTTAATAATACAAACTTTAATGTTTTAAGAACTCCGTTTCTCAGCAGTTCATTTATAAACTACATCAATAAAGATATAATCAAACATTCATGTACAGTCCTAGTAAAAGTCGTGTTCTTGTTGTGAGGAGAATACTTTTATTTAAAATTGTGTTCTATTATAAAGAAATGGTTGTTGCAGACCCCACAGTTACTTTTCTAATTGTCGTCATCTTCAATACACAAAGAGTGGATTTTTTATGGATTTTTAGTTTATGGTGCTATTCAGTAGATGGCGAAGGAGTTTTGATTACATACATAGATACTGATATACATCGCAGTAAACCGTACTATGCTTTCACACGATCAGTACTGACTTTTGACTTTGACCCAATCTTTGTCAATTACGTCATCATATGCCATTATTAGCATTATATTTAATGAAATGTGTCCAACTGGATACGTAAAATGTAAAGTAATCTGCTCATATTGTTAATTTCTAGTATTACAACTTCATAAAAGATTGTTTTTTTAATTAAGCACAAAAACACGAAATGAGCTGTCTGTGCTCTGCCTTCCACGAGTATCAAAACTGGGTTTCCCTAGTGAAAGCATATAAGTTGTTAAAAATAATACCCAGTAGAAACATAATAAAAATGTTTGTTTCTGACAGAGAATATTGTTATTTTGCACAAAGTAATTTACCTAACATAATTGTGGTAATTTCTGCTAGTAGGGTTGCTAAAAATTTTCATTAGTAATTGCAACTGATAATAATTAGTCTTAATTATGAGTGACAGGCAAATTACAAAAGCCTTTGTCACAACTTTGTCCGATTTATCCGTTAGATAGTCTCGTTGTTAGCAAGGTTTTCGTATTCCATAAACAACTGCTTAACGAGTTACTAATAACCAAAACAAATTTTACATATACATATGTACAGCTTCATGGTACCGTACCTGTCATATTTGGTTAAGGAAGCTATTTTTACAGATTAAATATATCTAATAGTATAAAACATTAAAATAGGTATTGAATTAAATCAAATTAACGATGTTAACTAATTAAACATATATAAATGTTAATATTATTTACTATTTCGTAAATTTTTACTTCTAAAAAATTTTTGAATAACTTGCACTATTACGGAAAATGTTCAAATCCGTAAACAGTTCAAGTGTGGTTTCCACACTTCATTTAAGAAACTCTTGTTTCTAAACAACTACAATGTATCTAATTTTATTAGTGAAAATAATTTACCTTATTGTAGCAAATATCACAATCATTTCTGTCTGATTCGGAAAAATGATTCACAACAATCCGTCATAGCATTATGAAAACTAATTTAAACAAATTCTTTATTAGTGTGCGACATCTGAAGATACTTACAAATTAACTTCTCTTACGTTGTCTACTAACGAGACAAGCATGACGAATTATAGAAATATGTGGTCCAGTGAAATATTTTGGCCTTTTCCAATGACTTATTCTTCCTGAAATTTCGCTTCAGGGACAAATGATAGCACGTTCCGATGTTGCATGGTAGATAATGGATTAAAAAGAGGTGTTGGGACACATTCTTGTTTCTGTTTCTGGTAAATGTAAGTCCATAGGCAAGATATACCAACTAAATGGGTATAAAGCCGTAAGAGGAAATATGTTTTATCCTCTTCTAAGTACTTTGTTAGTGATCCCACATTTTCATATTACTTTACGCCAAAGAATAATCGTACATCTCCTGTTATGTAAGCGTATGTGTTTGTGTGTTTTTTCTTATAGCAGAGCCACATCGGACTATCTACTTTATCCACCGAGAGGAATAAAACGCATGATTTTAGAATTATAAATATATAGATTTACCGCTGTACCAGCAGAGAACATGTAAGCTTACACCTCTAGAGTGAATTGATAAAACACCATCAAGGGTCTCTTTAAGTGTATCCATTTTATTACTCACACGGGAACATGATTCTGATTCTGTGATTCATTTCAACAATATAACAATGAAAACAAAGCAAATTAATAATAACAACGACATTTTCTCCAGAAGAAGAAAATGTATTAAAAAATATCGAATAAGGAGAAGTTGTTTTATAATCAGTCAGCTATTATTTTTATAAATCATACAATTGATAGTTCGAACCTGCTTTTCAACCTGTAATTCAGCCATTAATATTTGTTTTGTTTACTAAGGTTTATAATTGATAAAAACTCTCAATTTCATATCGTACTGTCCTCCGTTGGTAGAGCAGAAATGCTACAGATTTACAGCGCTAAAATCAGCAGTTCGATACCTCTTGGTGGCCACAGAAGATAGCCAAATGTGACTTTGTTATAAGAAGACACACACACACACTCGTATCGTAAGGCATTAGAGGCATTTACAGTTATAAATCGCTAGTACAAATAATTTCAAATGTAAACACAATTTAATAGTTTTATAACAGATGTTAGAGATGCTACAGAATTAACGTTGTTTTAGAAGTCAAAATGTCCTGCCGGAATTTAATGATATTTACGCAACTATTCGTGATTTAGAAAGCAAGTTTTCCTTACATTTGTTTAGCTCTCCTGGTACCTTGTACACAACTATCAAGTGAACAGATTTCATATCCCGAGCAAGTTCTTTTTTACAAAGAGTATAATATTACAGTATTATTCTAAGCTGCCTTATCAGCCACGTTCGTTCATTCCCAGTCAAAGACGAAGCTTGGCCACTGGTAAAATACTTACCTTCTACAAGTGACGTAAGAAGTGTGACATTGGCAGCTTTCCGTCTTCCTGCCGGGAGATTTAGGCCAATTTTCTCAAGTTTTTCACGAAGAGATCTTCCGCCATTTTTTGATTTAGCCCTAAGAATATTAACCATAACAACAATTAGTTCTGCAAATAAAGTGGGCTACCTAGCAATGAAAAACAAAATAAAGACATTTTTATAAAGATAAACAATCATGAGTAAGTCCTAATAAACAAACTCTAAACTCCTAATTTTTTCAAAATTTACAAACGAAAAGAGCATTAGAATCTTAGTATCTTTGTAATGAAATTAACGTTATTTTGCAACATCCAGTAAATAGTGATTAAAAAAGGTAAATAATAGCAAGTCTCTGATAATAAAACAATCAAAAGAAAAAACTCTACGATGTGGCACACTAAACACGAACGTAATAAGCCAGATAAAAGCATACTGTGTTTATATATATACTTAAAGTTAACTGCAACAAATAACAGTCCTTATCGTTATCCTACCACAACAAAAGGGTGATAAAAGCAACTTTCACACAGATAACAAAATGGAAGTTTACATTACGTCCCGCCAAGTTTCAGAACAGTCTAGAAAATGTTATTTCTTTCAAAGATAAATACTAAAACAACAACAAAGTAATTAGAATATTAGTTAATGTGTATATAATATGCACAAATAAATACAATGAAAATAAATATGACCAAACACTTATTTTACATTTTAACAATTAATACCCCAGAACTAAAACATGCAAACTGATCAGCTCAAACTATGATAGGGTTTTGAATTACTGGAGAAATGCGCATGAAAAGATTTCAGCGAGAAGTTCTCTGCTTATACTACTCTAAACTTGGCAGACAAATCAAAATACATAGATAAATATGGAGCCAATTTGAAGCGATTTGTTCCTTCAGAATTTTGTGTTGTTTTTTTTTTTTATTTCGCGCAAAGGTACTCGAGGGCTATATGCGTTAGCTGTTTCTAATTTAGCAGTGTAAGACTAGAGGGAAGGCAGCTAGTCATCACCCCCACCGCCAACTCTTGGGCTACTCTTTTACCAATGAATAGTGAGATTGACCGTCACATTATAACGCCCCACTGAAAGGGCAAGCATGTTTGGTGTGATGGGATTCGAACCCGCGACCGTTGTAAAGAGAACTCAGTAAATTAATTTTGTTGAAATATTTAGTGATGCAAGTTTTAAAATAAACTTGTATCTCAGAACGGCTGGTATGGGTATTGGCACTTTTATTGATAGGAGAGAACAACATTACGACTATCCTAGGTCATTTTCAGGTTAAGATAACCTAGGAAGGTCGAAACGTTGTTTTTTCCTTATCAATAAAAATATTAATACCATATCAACCGTTTTGAGATACATTTTTTATTTCAAGTGGGTTTCTCGTCGTCAAGAATTAAAAATAAACTTCATGTTGTCTACTCAGTACTTGTTGAAGTTTGTGAATACGTCACAATATATTTACGTTAATCTATTTGTAATAGCTATTTTACACCTTATTACATGAGGTACACAGATTCACATGTGAATCCTTCAAGTTGGGAACCGTTTCAAACTAGTTGTCTGCCCCCACCGTGGCACAGCGGCACGTCTGCGGACTTACAACGCTAGAAAGCGGGTTTCGACACCTGTGTTGAGCAGAATACAGATAACCCACTGTGTGGCTTTATGCTTAACTACAAACAAATTAAATTAGTTAAGAATGGGTACGTGTGGAAATAGAATGGATTTATCAGAGTTTCGCTTTTGCTGAGGATAATTGTTTCACAGCAAACTTGTAGATATGGCGGCATCTCTAATTAATGTTCATTTGTAATACAAAATAAAGTTCGTTCGCTATCCCAAAGATTTTATTTGACAACGCTCCTGAATTTTATGATAAATTTACGTGTATTACTCAATATTATATACAACTCTTGTTCACTAGTTTGTTCATGAATCGTTTATAATACGTTTTAATTAATAAGATTTATTTTATTCTCTACCTGTTTATTTAGAAAAGGTGCATAATTCTTTGATTGTAAAGCAATATACGAAAACCTTAAAATACTCTTTTTTAATTTGGAATGTAATCTGTAACTTATTCCATCAGTTCACTTTTGAAATAGCTTGTTAACAAGACGCAGTTGTAATATCGTGTAATTTTAGAAATGTTATACTAAAATCACTTGTCATTTTACTTTTCTCTAACTGTACTTTTATACTTTTTTAGAAATAAAAAGTATGCACTAAACTAACCAATGACACGTACCAACAAAGTGTCTGTTATTCAAATAAGCTGGTCAACTGTTTTGCCTGCAGCAAAAGCGGGACTCCGTGACGCCAGCTGCTTTGAGGCCCCCAGAAGCCGACCTGTCACAGACAGTGTAGCTTCAAAAGAATTTGCTAGAGGCTCTATTACCATCAACCACACCTGCAAGCTGCCTAGGCAGCGTCACTTAAGCAACAGGTAGGCTTGTTTGGCCCTGCCTATTTAAAGGAAAGCACTATCCTATGTGTCCCCCCATGATATTTTAGTTTTTGCACAATTTTTGTCTTTATAGATTTATCAAACTTATTTTATCTTCTTTTAGGTGTTTACTTCCACTATTTCATGTACAATTTCCTAACTTGCTTCCACCATTTCACGTACAATTTCCTAACTCAATTTTCACACAAGTAAACTATATCATTATACCTTTCTATCAACATAATTATCTCATTTTTGTCAATACACTAATTTGATACAGCTTCCTTTTTTTCACATTTTCAAATCAATTTCAATATCGTTTTATTGTGTGTGTAACTATTCCCCTAAACAACACAATTTTTCTTACTGTGTCACCCACTTTCTCTTTTCTTTCTTTGATTGCCATATAACATACCTGTGTAACTATCTTCCCTTGTTTTATTCTTCTTTTTTACTTTTATTTTTTCTTACTACTTTATTTGGCTATTCTGTTCCCTTAATGACTCTGTTGTTTTTTTCTTTAACTATTCTATTTTGTCCACCCTTTATCTTTACTTTATTAATTTCTTCGTCATGGTAATTTTATTTCAGTTTGCATTTTACTCTCTTTCCAGAAACACATTTAGTTTTCAGATTTCTAACTGGTTATTACTATCCGCTTATAAAGAGCTGAGGCGTGATAGATGATGAAATCTAAAGTGTAGAACGCAGCCTCTCCTTCTTCCACCATAAAAGAAATGAGCAACGCGACTTCTGTTACATGAGTGATACTTATCCATTTCAGTGAAGACGTAGATTTACTTCACAAAAATAATGGAGCGTATCGCAGCATGCCATAATGAAAGGACATTAAGCATTTTATATAACAAACCTTCTGGCCTTCTAATTAATTAGGATTTTTTTTTGTCTATAAAACTAACATAATTAAATGGGAAAAATCAGACAATGTTTCTGCTGTTTCAATTAGCCAGTTTTGTTTTAATTTGTTGTGTCATATATTTTTTACTTTGCTATGAATTTTAGGTTAATTTCTCATTTGTTCTTGAGGAGAACTAGTCATTAAAGTAGAAAATTCGACTAAAATTAGATAAATCTTTTGCAGCATCAAAATTAAAGTTATATTGCTAAAAAGTATTGAATTGAATAGCTATCGACACGCATGCGCTAGTATTAAGAAATTTCACAAGGATTTTTTAAATTGGAGTCCAACACTTGGAAAACCACATGTTGTTTGTTACAGCTTATGAGAGAAGTGTATTTTACAAAAGAAGTTGCATGTGATACTATTCTAAGTTCATCCTTAAACGTTTGACGTAATAATAATATACACGTGAATGTAACTGACTTATGAAAGGGAAGTACAATATTATGACACAACAAATCTATATGAAAACTCTTACATTTTCCTTTCGAAAACTGTTCTTATATGACAACAAATATCTGTATGAAGAATGAAACGCAGTATGAAATTCAAATGGTCTCTTCCTACTGAAACTTTTTATGAAACTAAAATTAAATGTTTTTACTAACTTTTTACTAGTTTATATTTTGAGACGGTAATGAATATCTCTATGGAGGTTGATACTTAAAAGTAAACTAAAATAACTAAAATACTCTATGGAAATTACGTTAAAGACTGGCACGACGAAAAAAACATATGGACTTCAACTTGATGAGACAAGAAAAACTTTGCTCATTTCTAAGAAATACTATCTGGTGTAAAATAACACCACAGTAAAATCATGTTAATGAATCTACTTAACTAATATTATACACTAATATTAATATTACTAATATTATTTTTTATTTAGTGTGTGTGTTTTCTTATAACAAAACCACATCGGGCTATCTGCTGTATCTACCCAGGGAATCTAACCCTGATTTGAGCATTGTAAATCCGTAGACTTATCGCTGTTCCAGCGAGGGACTTTGATTTAGAAAATGAAAAAAGTTAATATATATTAGATCAGAATAATAAAAAAATAAACGTAATGCATACATAAAGTTTTCTTTATCTTCACTGGAAGCTTATAAATAATTAGTTTTCTATTGTCCAGATGTTCTAACCAAGTTAAAAAAAAACCAACAGACACACAAATATATAACACTTAAATTCCAAATGTCTCGTTGTAATACCAATATAAAGCTAAAAGCTGAGTGAAATAAAATGTCCCCAGTTGTAACAGCCTAGAAGAAAAGTACTATGAATACCAGAAGTGGAAACTTGGAAGAAGGTGGTATGTTGATGCATCTTGATGAAGATACGGGTAAATACATCTAAAAGCCTTATTTTATTCTCTCAAAATTCCTAGGTAGGTTACTCACTCATCTGTTGATTGAGTGTGGTAAAAGTATTTCGAGCAACAATGACGTCACTAACTAAAAAGGCTTGATTAAAGTATACTTTTTATTATTATTTCGCGGTTGTCTGACTTGCATCTTCTTATGTGTTTTGAATATCTCAAAAGCTATCAAGTAACTCTGATATTTTATTCAAAAAATAAAATGAGGAAGTGCATAATCCTTGTTTACAGACTACATTGAACGGAATGTAACCAAATCATTCCAACTTACCATAAATAGTTTTCTGAGCACAAACAATAAAGAATGTATAGAGAGTAAAATAATATTAGTAATATAACTCAACTTGAAAAATAATTAGCTAGGTATATGATCAAGGAATAAACATATTATTTAAATTTTTAAGTGTCATGGGAACTATATTAGACTGAAATATTTAAGAAATTACAACTTAACAAATTAACATATAATATTAACATTAAGTGGAAAGGGCTTATCTAAACAATAAATACCATGGTTGAGTAGCTCGCTTTTAAGAAAAAGAAAAACTATGTATTTACACTTTACCAGCAGCACAATGAGCTATGTGTGACGTGCTCAACACAGGTATTAAATCTTGTTTTTAGCGCTGTAAGTTTAGTGTGGTTTTAATCAGTTACTGATTGTGAAGTAAAGGACAACGCCTGCCTTTAAATGAATACATAATCAACTTTATACGTCGAAATTATTCAACGCAAAGTCATAGCTGTTATACTACAAAAATTATAAAAGAAATAATGAAGAACGGGAATAATGAGTTGGAAAGATAACACTAGCTGGGTTTAATTAGGGATCTTAGTAACAACCATGAGAAAAGGGAAGAGGCATAGCACGAAAGACTTGTCGTAACAATCATTACGGAAATACAGTTCTAATAGGAAAGAAGTCGTAAAGGAAACCAAACCTTCTATTTGGCTCTAAGTTATGAAAGTTGAGGCTGAGCTGGGTTGGAGGCTCTGAAACTAAAGCAAGTCTCTAAGAAAATAACAGTTAACGACTTCTTAGAACTGGTTTAGCCTGACTCCATGAATACCACTAGAAAAATGTAAATTACATACAATAAAATTTTGCCGTCGTATAATGCGACTTGCACGAAATCTAACTCCACAGCACTAGCGTCACTTCCGAATCATAGCTGAGAAGAGAATGTGTCAAGGTTGGATTCCATATCATCTCGCCGCATACTCGCATTTTCACCAACTACTATTAACTGTTCATCTAGAAATACAATGCCGTAAAGTTGCCTTTTTGAGCATCACGATAATAAATAAAAACAAAATTGTTCACACAATACACATTTATACTTGGGTATCTTAACTATATACATATGTATATATATATATATATATATATATATGCTTTGAATAATTAAAAAAAAGAGTTCATTATGCAGTTCGAACATTTATCATTTAAAAATCTCATTCTCATTCCAATTGTATGTCATAATATTCTTTGCCATAGCTAACAAAAAGGTATCTATCACCTAAGCCTTTACAAGAACGTTGGTTTCGTGCGTATTCAAAGCAAAAATAATACACTGTAGTCAAATCTTCCACAGAGAACAATCTTGTGTGAATCTTCCAAAGGGCTATTTTATGCAAAATGGTACTTTATGTGGGCCTGTTAAGAAACAAAACTTTGATAATTTCAAAAGAACTCCTGTAAACTGATTATTTTTTTGTTTTGAATTTTGCGTAGAGCTACACGAGGGCTATCTGAGCTGGTCGTCCCTAATTTGGCAGTGTAATACTGCTCTTGATTTACTCTTTAATCAACGAATTGTGGGATTGACCGTAACATTATAACATCTCCATGGCTGAAAGTGGTGAACCTGTTTGGTATGACGTGGATTCGAACCTGGGATCCTTAGATTACGAGTCGAGTGCCTTAACCACTTGATCATCCCAGGCCCCTGTAAACTGACCCTTAGGTTAAGTTTTATGTAAACCACACACAAGAAGAATAACAACTACGAGAAGCTTAAAGAAAGTAACGTTCATTAAAGAATGACAACTTTTTTACATTTTTCACAAAGAATAAATCTTCCCAGAAAAATCAATGTTATGAAAATCAACTTGTTTTGCTACCCCATAAGCTCCTAATGTTAAAACTCCATTATAAAAATGCAGTTATCTCGAAAACATATATTAACTATTGGAGAAAAAAGGATTATGTGTTGAACTATTTACAATGAATGCACACCTTTTATTAGTATAAAGTTATAAATAATTCTTAGTTCAGCATTTAGATTTTGGAAATGACATTATATATATATATATATAGATGTGCTTGTGGTAATTCTGATCTGACGCAATAGATATAAATCATCATTTCAGATACAAATATATCTACAACATTATAAAAACAATATTAAACTCGTCTACAGGATAACTGCTATTGCTATGAAGAATACCCACAGCAACAGCCACGAATCTTTCCAAAGATGAATAGTGGACCTATTTGTTAGTATAAGTAATAAGCTATTATGCGATAAAGGCACTAAGTTTAGAACAAATATTCATATCATAACGCAGAAGGTCGAACTGTGTTAAGAAGCCAAACTTCATGAAGTGTCAAGTGTGTTGGATTGTAAATTTCATGGTTTACGTTTCACGTCCCGATGTCAAAATATTGAAATTCTATACATTTAATTGGGGCTATGGATAACTTATAAGAGTGACGGTCAAATTCCAGTATTTAATTAGAATAGTTCAAAAGTTAGTAGTAGTTGGCTGTAGATTCGTTTTCTTCTCTCTCTATCCCATCAGTTTAAAATTAAGGACGGCTTAGGCAGATAACCTTTCTGTGGCATTGAGTGAATGTCACAAAAAAAGCAACTATTCTATTTTTTCTTAACATAATTTTGCTTTAAAAAAAAGGAATAAAGTATAAAAATAACATGAACTCTGTTGTAACTAACTAATATCACTGTCTCGATTTTTTATCGAAACAAAAGAATTGCCTGTTACTAAATTCTCCAGCAGTTGCATTGGAAATGTTAGAAGAATAGCTAGCGTCCATAATATGGTATTTGTTTGAAGCAGTAATAAGTTTTAAAATGAATGATCATCAAAACATCAGAAGCAGATAAAACTGAGGTTGTTAGAGAAAAATGTTTTTTATACAGATTTTCAAGCACCCTTGAAAATGAAGTCACCAGGGAGTAACGGCGGGAGTAACTATGACTCTCTTAAGGTAATCAAATGCCTCGTCATCTAATTAGTGACGCGCATGAATGGATTAACGAGATTCCCACTGTCCCTATCTACTATCTAGCGAAACCACAGCCAAGGGAAGGGGCTAGGAGAAATCACCGGGATTTGGTTTTTTCTCCAAAAACCAAAGAGTTATTGCAACTCTGGATGCAAAGTCTGCATCCAACCGTCTTCATAAAGCGAGGTTTTCAATTCATAAGTTGATTTTTCTTAAATTCCTTTAATATAATTTATTTTTTACCTAATTACGTTTGTACATTAAGGTAAGGGAAAAAATAATTTAACTGCAAAGAACACACGCATTCAATGAACCATTCATTCATACTGATAAATTGTCGTTTTGCATGAAGGTGTTTACACCCCTCGTCGAATATAGAGGTAGCACATTTTCAGGGAAAAATTCAATAATGCATTTTTTGTTTCATTGAATTTCGCACAAAGCTACACAAGAGCTATCTGCACTAGACGTCCCTAATTTAGTAGTGTAAGATTAGAGGGAAGGCAGCTAGTCATCACCACCCACTGCCAACTCTTTGGCTGCTCTTTCACCAACGAATACTAAGATTGACCCTAACATTATACCCCATCCACAGCTGAGAGAGCGAATACGTTTGGTGTGATGGAGATTCGAACCCGCAGATCGCAAGTCAGGCGCCTTAACCACTTTGACATGCAGGGCCTCAATAATGAAGATAAGACCAATAGTTTTATTGAGTTTCCCAACTGTAAATTCGTAAGTAGCAGAAAATTGCACAACATCCTGTATTTTAAAATATTTTTAATGAAACAAATCACGTTGTTTATTATTATTTAAATTCCTCATGTCTTCATTAAGGTTAAATGACAAAAAATCTGACGTTCTGAAAATGTGAGTCAACATAAGTTATGGAGAGCAATAATCTAAAGACTAACAATAGTCTAGCTTAAGAACATGCTGCTCTTAGTTCTTTTATGAAAAACTGGTTGGATTACCCGTCCGTTAGACGTGTGAAATAAAAACTAGTTTACAAACAAAGGATATGAAATTGTGCTTCTATTTCTTCTTAACATAATACACGTTACCAGTGCAATAAAAATACATAAAGGTATCAATACTGAAAAGAAAGACATACTGTTTTGAAGAATTATATTAATATGAAATTGGATAAGGGGTTCTAACTCCCTTTACGACCTTCTTCATGTCGTGTATATCACTGTGTCTAGTGTTGATTTAGTTGTTTTTCCAAAATTATATATGAAATTAGGTGGGGCCCAACCACTCCATGATCTTTCTCATGTCATCCTATATCTCTCTGTCAAGTTTGGTGCTGACTGATCAAGAAATGTGGTATAGAGCTTTTCCAAATATTACATTGATAGCAATTTAATTAGGGATGTGAAGCCTTTTATAAATTGACAGAATTTACGAGTAATCATAATACTGTTTTAAGTATTGTCAAATTCACTGTTTCTCCAATGATCAAACTGAAAATCTAATTTAAAAATCACTAAATTAAAGCTTCGAAGTTTCATGTATCATTTAAACAGGAAGCAGTTAGTCAGCCATTCCTTACCATCCGCCATTCATGTTGAGGGATCTATAGTCATTATTAAAATGCACTCACAGCTTAAAGTACAGTTCTATGGTATTGCATGAAGTTAAACCTGAGTTGCCAGTTTCTAAATCCTTAGTGCAACCACAGAACAAATTCAGGATCTGGACGAAAACATAACCGTTAGAATTATTTATCTCTCCCTCCAAGTTTACCACAAGTATATAATACCGAAATGAGCATTTTGACTATGTCTTAGTCAGTGTTTGGTGCTTTATTATTAATGCAGATTCGGTGGCAATAAACAATAACTTAACCTGTAAACTATTCGAAAATAAAAGTGGAAAAAGGAAAGAAAGACGCTACTGTAAACCTCTTGTACAAAAGTCTTTATCAAAATAGCAGTCATTCAATAATTAATCAAACTAAAAATATCAGATATGCAATGGTAACATGAGATTGCTTTTTTAATTAATTGCAGAGTGGTATGGCTAACTATGCAAACATCATATCACTCGTTGTGATATAACAAGGATGGTTCAAAATTAAATAAAGGTATCTTTCCTTGTAAAGTGTATATTTTCCTACTTTTCAAAAAAAATAGTTCATTAGCTCGCCTCTAAGCCATCTGCCTTTTTATCATTAGTACAATATCTTAGGAGAGAAAGAGAAAAACAGACATAATTGTGTACATTTTTTTCTTTTTTTACTATCATTTTTATTTAGGATAAATGTCACCTTAAGTAACCAGGTGTTAATGGTTAAAAAATATTTAAAATCGAGTATGTTTCTTGAAAATGTTATTGTTTCAATTGTATTATTATTACTGTTAGATTATATATATTTAATCTGTTGATTATTCACTGTTGCTGAAGTATGAGTAATATTTTTCTTTGGTTCGACAAATAATCCCAGGTAGAATGTCGAGAAAAGCAACTAAACGTTTCTAGGAACATTTCTTTAGAACATTACATTTTATCCTTATTTTCCAGAACATATCATTAAAAAGAGAAATAGGTAAGAAAGTTAGAGAAGCAACAAATATTTTATTGTGAGAGATATCCATAGTGTTTTTCAGTAAACTGTGAACAGGTTTGGATCACATACAGTACAATATATATATATATATAATAAATTGTTAATGCTACAATTCTTATATCTGTATAATTCAATAAGTTTAAATATTTTATGAATTTAAGACTGTTTTCAAGTAACACCAGTTTCTGTTAGAAGGGAAAGGTAATAGGAAATCATATTCTGACCATATGACACACTGCTTAGCCAATACAAAGTTCGTATAATATTGTATGGAACTCCGACAGATAAAAAATGCTTTAACCTAGGACACTTTGCTTGACCAGTATAACACATGAACATTATACCGTAGTGTTTTACCTGATCAAAATAAAGCAACTGGTATTATTCTTCATCACTAAGTTTGGCCAACAGGATCTACACGCGTTATGATCCCCAACAAATGATACACGCAATATTCATCAGTATTCTGACTAATCAAATAAAGTTACATTTAGTTTGTCTGAACGATATAAATCACACTCGAGTTACCATACGGCACTCTCTCCAATACAAAAATTTAAAAACTTGTGTTTGTTTCTTTTTGAATTTCGCGCAAAGCTACTCGAGGGCTATCTGCGCTAGCCGTCCCTAATTTAGCAGTGTAAGACTAGATGGAAGGCAGCTAGTCATCACCACCCACCGCCAACTCTTGGGCTACTCTGTTACCAACGAATACTAAGATTGACCGTCACTTTATAACGCCCCCACGGCTGAAAGGGCGAGCACGTTTTGGTGCGACCAAAAACTTGTGAATGCAAGTAAAGAAAAATGGACAACATGTCATCCAAACTCTATCTACTATATCCAGTGCCGACAAGGCCATTCGCTCAGTACAAGTGTTGTTCAGGCTTTCTGGGATAGTAATACTTAAGGCGCTGTTGATATTGTTAAATTGCATGATTTTGTTAAGTGAAGTACAAAGCTACACAGTGGACTATATGTACTCTTACCAGTATCGAAACCTGGTTTCTAGCGTCGTAAGTGCGCAGACATACCGCTGTGCCACTGGGGTGGAGAGCAAAATTGCATGAACAAGTATGACGTGAGCTAGACTGCGTTGGTGAAATATAATTGTTGTCAAGTTTATTTAAGTTACTGATAAATCAGAATTAGGGTAAAGATTAATAACACAGTATTAAGCACATATGTTACACTACGTTATTGTATTTATCCACGAGAAGGCTCACACACTACATGAAGAACAAGACACACACAAACTGTCTTATGGCACTCTACATAACGTAAAAAAGAAAAAAAAGACACACACCTTATTCTGCAATATATTATCTGGCCAATAGAACAACAAACATTGTCCTATAACGTAACTTGTCTAATCAATAGAACACAATAACATTGTACGGTAATCCGTCTAGGTAACAGAAGGCAATGCGATTTCCTAAAATTAGTAATATTTAAATATTTCTGTATTTTTTTCTTATTGATTTAAATCAAATTAAAAAATATGTGCTGATGAGAAAATAAGTTTTATGTTTAAGCACCCGTCATAATAATAATAAAAGATTTTTTCATGCCATATGTTCAAAACACGTTTTTAATATATGCTACAGTGTTCCAGACCAGTTACTCAAACGAGACGGTAAGTTTTTTTTCACACATTTCTTAAAATTGTATCAGTTAACCATGTATTATCTGGAAATTACTTATTATTTATAACTTAACAGCACTTGATAGAATTTGAATAAAGTAAGTACCATAAATTTTATATAAAATAATAGAATGAATGACATCAACGACTGAAATCTTCAGATATATTTTATATTACTATAGAACAATTTTTGATTCTTAAAAGAATTTTAAAAACAAATCAAAATATGTGAAGCACGCAAAAGTTTGGAGGTTTACTACGTTAAAAAACAATGTACTCCAGATAAAGTAAAAAAGAAAAAGTTTGAAAAGACGAAACAGACCAACAGTTCACCAGGATCTTTATTTCGTTAACCGCTTAGGAGCAGAATTAGTTCTTCAAGTAAAAGCAAATGATTAACATTGATATTAAACATAAAGATTTTAACTAAACATTTGTGAATTATTTCATTTCTTGAGAAGAAATATGAGTTTAACTATTGCAGGCAAATATAACTTGTGGCTTTTGTTTATCTAGTAAAGGGATAAAACGGCAAGATTTTGAGTATAAGACACTGAAATTACTTGTGCCAAAAGGGCATGAAATCCCTGAAAAAATCCTCTGCTGGTCAGGCGATTCCACAATGCGCCATAACATCGTTTCTGATCTAATCCTATCAAAGCAGACTCTTATCATTAGTAAATTACGAATCAAACTGAATTATTAGAAACATCACCATACCTAATTTTTAAAATACTTTTCACTCACCTTGCTAACAACAAAAATAATAATAATTATGAATATCAATAAAATATGAAAAGTTTTCATCGGGTTAAAGTCTAAATGAAGTAAAGAACTTGGACATTATAAATGCACTCTACTTTATTTCCAATTATTATTTAAACGGAATTAAAGCTATACCTTTGATTAAGCTTTATATCAAAGTTTACTAGCATAAACAAATTGGAATAAACATTGACTTTTATACTATTCTGTAAACTTATAGTTGTTAAATAGTTGTTAAAACCAGTTTGGATTTCACCACACATAACTGTTGACCTACAACTCCACCTAGTTAAGGTAGGAAGCAAATGTATTTAATGTCACCCCACACAAAAGGTTGAGATATTCAAATTGACAGTAATGGCTTACCTTCTCAAAACTCCTCCTAATAGCGAAGCATTGAGGCACTCTGGTGGGGATAACCGGCGTTGGACTTCTCCTACAGTCACTTTGTACTTAGATGTGGAACTGAGCAGAGACAAGCGGCCAGGCACGGAGCAGAACACATCAGTAGGTGACGTGACACCTGTAATGACCATTTCCTTGCAGTTGTCACTGTGTCTTGGTTTGATGCCTGTTAGAAGGACAGACGGAGGGAACACAGGGGTACGTCAACCGACCTGAGTGAATCCCCAATATGTCAGAGGGAGAGATGGAAAGAAAGTTCCAAGTCACCGAATATTAGAGAAAAAAAAAACACCAGTGCGAGAAGAAAGCAAAAGACAGAGACAGAAAAGTAAATGTAACCATTAGGGACAATTATATCACAAGATCGTTTGAAAACAAATTATCGGTTATCTGTAAAATCTCTTTCCGTGTGATGCGCATAATAACATGAATACAAATTCAATATGTTTTTCCCAAGTCCTTCACATATAGAGAAAATTTTGAATTCAGAAAACAACTTTTTAAATCAAATTTGTGGTGTAAAATTATTTTGAATTCAGTCTTATAATAGTATATATATATATATTACAATAAAACAGTTTATTTTATTACTTCTTTAAAATTATGGTTTTGTCGGAAATAATTTGTTGGCATTATATTAAACTGTTATATACAGTTTTATATCAGTATTTTCAAAACAGTTTAATTAGCATAAGCAAAGCTACTAACCAATTATGTCGCACATAGCCCCAAGTAGTCAGTTTTAGCACATTGCAATCATGCGCTGCAATAATTGCAATCCCGAAATTTCTAGTTTCCTTCTTTAATCATTATAAAATGTACAACAAAAACCAAGTCTTCAAGGATGTTCTCTTCTTTTTTTAAAACAACAACAAAAGGTTTGGAAGCATGAAATATTTTTATCATAATATACGGTAACAAAATTGCTTTCTGTATCCTTGCAAAAACAAAGTTTATGAAACCAAAGCGATAGAAAAATTAAACATTTCAATGTACCTTTTCTTATGACACTGTTATGTTCTCCTCCAAATATGTTGTTAGCACCTTCAATTCCTGTGGCCTGCGAAACAAAAAATCAAACTGAAAATCAGGAAAAAAAAACACAAAATTCTTAACACAAGAAAAGTTTTCTTAAAGCACTCTACATTACATACCTTTAATTACTGTCAGAATATTTTGTTATATCTTAAAATGCTTCAATATTGTGACCGAAAATGAAGAAAGATTTGTTATGCAAATATTTCAAGTACGCCAATCACTATGTAATGTAGCTATCACTTTCAAG
>NC_134834.1:128417974-128494455 GCF_004210375.1 Tachypleus tridentatus | reverse complement strand
TTTCACAGCATTATATCTACTACTAGCTTATTAAACAACCATTCAAATTATTCCAAGTATGATATAGCTCATTGTTACAGTTTAGTATCCCCCCATTGAAGACCTAAACACTCAAAACTGTGTTTCGTCAACCATTAGACACCACATAGTTAGATTGTTAGCCCAATGCTTAACTTTTTGTTTAAGAACAAATAAACTGTAGTTAATAAGTGAAATTCAATGAAACTTGTATAAATATTTAAAATGTATTAAAGTACTCAGTAATTAACATTCTATAATATATAATTTAAATTTTATTTAAAAACCGATCAAAATGAGATTTTAATTCTATATTATATAGAGTTGATCATTATGTATTTTAATACATCTTAAAAAAGTTATATTTTGCTGTGTTTTTTCTTCTAGGTCTGTTGTGGCGTGCTGGAACACAGCACAAACAGTTGTATATAAATAATTCGTATCAATTATTATACCAACTCGTTGTTCTTATTACAAAAGACACGAAACTTGTGGTAATATTTTTCTGTCACTTTTTCAAGTTATTAAAAATTATTATTATGTGTACCTCGGAAATCAAAGCTCACGCTCGTGTCTTACTAATACTTATTTCATTTCCTTTATTTCGTTGTAAGACTGATAATAATACGAAAACCAAGAACTATGTACTCAGAATTTATAGTTTTTAATTACGTGTCTTAAGGTACTAATACATATTTCATTTCCTTTATTTCGATGTAGTTGTTGGTCTTTTGAATTAAGCACAAAGCTACACAATGGGCTCTCTGTGCTCTGCCCAACACGGGTATCGAAACCCGGTTTTTAGCGTTGTAAGTTCGCAGACATACCGCTGAGCCACTGGGGGGCATTTCGATGTAAGATTGATAATAATACGGAAACCAAGAACTGTGTACTCAGACTTTATAGTTTTTAATTACGTGTCTTAGGGTACTAATATATATTTTATTTCCTTTATTTCAAAGTAAGATTAATAATAATAGGAAAACCAAGAACTGTGTACTCAGACTTTATAATTTTTAATTACAAAGCCACTCAATACCCTAAGAATGACAGACTCACTAGTGGCAGAACACTAATCTGATGGCAATATACTTTCTAACTAGTATTACGTAGAAAACGTATGGGCATGGGATTAGCAGTGTGATTCTTCAAAGACACAGAACCAATAGATACAAAATTCTAAATTCCTCCCTAACTACATCAATACTTTGTCAGTGGCTAAATCAACAAAATGAGGTGGCCTGGTGAAACTACGTCCTAATGTGGACATTGACGCACTGGATGTTATCTCCTTTATATTTGTTTTTCAAACACCAACAACCAGGCATAACATGACCAGGTTTTACATAAATGCGAGACAGGTTTCGATGAAGTTTACGCTGACTGTCCGAAGATTTCAAACTAGAGGAGCAGGAATTTTTAGAAGAATCATCAACTTTGTGGATTGAATATATATACAGGTTTTTGTTTTGTTTTTCTGCTGAGGTGACGCGAATTTCTTTTTATGAAAAGTTATTTTATGTATTAAAATGTAATCATCAGAAAGAGCAGCTGCTTCCCGTAGTGTTTCAACTTTCTTTTCATCCAAATAAGTTTTGGGTCGTCACTTGTACAGCGTTTAAATTCCTCAATTAGACGTAATTGTTTTATTTTGTCGAAATTGTTGCCATTATGAGTAGAATTACACCATCGATCAATATAAACCTCTGTTTCTCTGGCGAAGTTCATATAAGTTTGACTATCTTGCTTATTGTAACTTCGAAACTTTTAGCGATAAGCCTCTAGTACTAATTCTTCGGAACCACATACGATTGAAAACTAAATTGGAATAAACATATAAATGATGTCAAAAACAAAGCAAAGAACTGTGTAAATTATATTAAAATCTGACAGGACATAACAAAGGTACATTATCAAAAACATTCTTAAAATCTATACGATATATGTTAGATTAATACTGGAATGCCCTTGTACATCCTTGTACGATGCTACGTATTATCATTTATTTCGGACAAGTGGCCGATTTATTATGTCATGTGCGTTACATATCACTATTTCAATTTAAAATTTTAATTTTAATTCAGTAGGTAATTAAATGTTAATATGTATCAAGTTTATAATATTTGCAAATATGATTCATACACAATTTTCTTTTTTAACATACGAACAAAAACAACACAATTTATAATAACGGTTATTAGTAATAGTTATTACAAATGATGGTTTATATACAGGAGGTTTACAAGCTTACAAACAATACTGAGTCTTATATCCAGTCTAGAACTGAATATTTTATCAACGATTAATTCTGAGTTGATATTTTCATACCTCGCTTCAACTAACGACATCTTCTCTCGGCTAACCTTACATGCTTACTCCTTCCGGCGAAGATATTTAATGTCCTCGAGAAATAATAACGTCCGAAGTAATTCACTGCAGTTGAATGGTTTGTAATATTCGAAATCTATAAATATTTCTGGTCCAATTCTGTAGTTTTCGATTAATAGGCGTTAATTACAGTTATAACTTCCTAGGCCTACAGCACACTAACTGTAGCTAATAATAATAATAATAATCTTTGTCTCTCGGCACGTCAGTTTTTATATGCTACTCACATGAAGCTCTAGAACATTCACCAAAGTTCGCTTCTCGATTGTACTGTCAATCACTAGTATTACATATATACCTGGTACATTGTTGATTCTTATTCAAGGGTCTTCTACAAATTTCGAGAACAGGTGGGACTTTCGCAATACACAGTCAATAATATAGGTCATATGCCAAAAAATAATGAAACAAGCGTAGGCACTAGAATAAACGTATAACGGCAAATATGTTACAACAATTATATTACAGAATATAATCAAAATAAACAGTAATCTACATAAAACAAAATACCAGTTTCAGCATACCGCTTACCAAGAAGCACAGCAGCAAACTTTCTTCACAAATATTCAAACATACCATACACAACTGAGAGATTTCAGCATATGAAAAGGTTTTTATTTCCATAAACATCCAAACAAGAATAATCTGTTGACAGATTACTTGATGGAATAATACCTCTTTCTGTTAAACAACTGCATTAACTATAATAAATAAGCCACTAGTACTTACAATATCTCATTATAATAAAATATTATGTCTGTGTTGAAGGGTATACATGTAAATACACTACAAGTAAGTTAAACCAGTGAAAAGTGCGCGATTAAATATGGAACTGTTAGAAAGTGTGCAGGACAATAGGACTGATCTGGTTGTTAATGACGTGTTATTCACGTACAGGTGTTAAAAGTGGCCCTATGAAAATGTCCAATGAAGCATACCAATGCATACTCCGGCCCTCGTATAAACACATTGGCATTTACTGAACCAAAAACAAACAACTCGACACGAGAGGGGTAAATGGTCAAAAATGTACCTAATTCACTGAAAGGTAGTGATTGAAATAACAACAAAGACTTTGATTGACTGATGTTGCCGGCCCGGCATGGCCAAGTGGATTAAGGCGTTCGACTTGTAATCTTTCTGGACGTCTGCTTTTCTAGAAGGAAAGCAACAGAAACTTTGGGAAATATCTGTTTAAGGTGATCATTCCGTTGTAAAAGATGAAAATGCTTTGTTTTTCAGAATGCGCGAAACGTTTCTGAGTTTAAAGTGATAGGTAATAACAAAAGGAATTATATTTGAAACTTTAGTGTTACCCTGTTTTAGAACGTTTTCCCGCCAAGTGTCGTCAGCTTTCTTTATCTATATGTTAGTTTCAGTATCTTTATATCCGCTTTGCAAAACGGTTTGTTTTCGATTGTTGGTGTGTTTTCTGTAAGCTGTTTCATCTGAATAGATCTTCTTTGTGGTCGTATTGAAAAACCAGCTTTTACAACTAATCCCTGTAAAACCTCATACGTAGAAACGTTGTGTAGATAGAATATATTTTTCATTTGGACAGCCGGTTTTGAATCAGTTAAAGAATTTATCTGATATTCAAATACTTTTTTGCAAAACAATCAATTTTACCTTTAATTACTCTTATCTAGTAAAGGATGTGTGCTTGGGTGTTTTTCTTATAGCAAAGCCACATTGGGAATCGAACTCTCGATTTTAGCGTTGCAAATCCGTAGGCTAAGAACAGAAAATCGGAAGATCAAAGACCTTAGAATGAAGGAAATCTGTTCAGATGAAACTATTTACACATTCATTCTGAATGATTATAATAAATCCCAACATGGCAATCAGAGTTAATATCCTTGTGCTGATTGTCAATTTAAAAAATCAGTTTAGACAGACCAATTTGTCTCTCTCTGTGTGTGTGTGTGTGTGTATGTATGTGTATATAGACAGGCCAGTTTGACAATACATTTTTAAATAGACCAGTTTGACAGTATATTTTTTAGATAAGCCAGTTTGACAATATTTTATATATAGATGAGTTCGACAGCAGTTTTATACATAGGTGCGTTCGACAGAATATATATATATAAGTAGATTATTTATATGCAAAAACGGCTCGTTTGGGTTAGTTGGACAATATATTTTCTTCCCTCTACAAATTATATCCATCGGAACGATGATAAGCCCAAGGATTTACAACTGTAAAATAAGGGATTCGATTCCCCTAGGTGGACACAGCAGATAGTGCGATGTAGCCTTCATATAAGAAAACAAATACACAAACCCATTATGATAAAAATTTAGTGTAATGGAACTTATTTCAGGGCATTTCTTGGCTCATGGAAATACTTAGTAATGTCACGCATAATCCTTTTATCTAATTAAATCCACCATCAAAATATTTCGGACATGGGGTAGATGGTCTCCTTTAAAATCCTGATATATATTGCAATATGTTTGCCCAACGATAATGTATCAAACCTAGTCATACCCCTGCCAGAATATTAGTGTTATTAAAGTGCAATATCGGTGAAACGACCGACATGTGAGATTTGCTTCTTACTTCCTTACCGTGCAGAGGGACTATGAACAAATTAACCTTCAATTCAAAGTAGTGGAGACGTTAGGCTAAGAGAGTTTGCAACTGACAATCAAAATACTAAAATTATTTATAAAATTAATGAAACAACTGTCACGACTTCTATATTGGAGAAACAAACAGAAAAATTGAAACTGGATTCAAAGAACCAAATAAATCGCACATTTTTACTTCAAATCAAATAAGCACAGCATAACCATACAAAACACCTAGATACTGAGTGAGGAAACAAATATAAACAAATGCAAAATCAAAAACCTCTACTTATACAACAACTCAAACCAATATAAGGGAACAGCTTTATACCTATATTAATTAATAGCCTAACATCTAACTGTAACGCCCCTTCATTCTCTTACATGTTTACATTCTCGTCCCTAATACATGTGCCCAGCAACGATCAGTTGTCACCTGAAGATGGCCCAAGAAAATTGAAACGTATTTCTGTGCTTTGTTTTAGTTAAAGTTTTAATACCCATACCAGTCGTCTTTAGAATATACTATTTAGTTCATTTTGTGACTTCATATTTAGCGATTGTTTAGTTTTGAGACAGGAATGTTAAGACGAATTGTTCTAAAAATGCAAGTTGTTAAAATTTTCGTTACGCCATTTGTACAAATTGTAGCTTTTCTTTGTAATTGCATCGTTGCCTAAAATTTACTAATATTGTTTATTCCAATTTTTACTTATTATCTCAGCTCCCGGGGAGGCGTGAAACATTCGGCATAAAAACTTTTTTAATTCATTCATCTGATGAATTGCAGACAAAAGTCTTAACAGATTTATGCCAAACCAGCATTTTACTCTCCTGTAATACTTTCTGCAAAATTCTTTGACATCTTTCATGAAATGGCTCAATCCACTGTTTATTATCGTGCCATTCAAGTCTTTATATTTATCTGTTGCCTTACCATTTGTAACTCGCCAACTGCTTTGAAGAAACTACTCAAAAAATTCACAGGCAAATACTTTAAGTAGCACAATCAGCAACGAAATAATTCGATCACTCATGATTATGTAAGGATGGTTATTCTGTTATACCCATACAATCTCTGTTTTCCTTGTTTAAAAATATCCAACCAATTAATAATTGTCACTTCCATCTGGTTTGTCTTTACAAGTTCAATAACTGGGCATAAAGAACTTTTACGTTTGTATATCTGTTGTGATGGATTACGCATAACTACAGAATAATAGAAGTATTCCTTTTCTCTTCTTTCCATACCACCAATCCAACGGATCAATATAGACTTTAATAGGTGGTGCAAGAGACGTATACCAACATCTGTGGATGACACAACATAGCTCAGCAGAACACATATTTGTCTACCTTGTCTGCTAAAGTGATTTTTCTGCTTTAGCTTTAGACTTGTAGATATTTCTTTATTGCTCTGCCTTCACAGCTTACCTGTTTAAAAACTATCTCATCTACACACACATTAGTGAACTATTCACTTACGAATACCTTAGAATCTATCTTCTTTAAGTTCGATGTGTGTCATCTTGATGGGCAGTTTCCATAGTTAATCTTTTAAGTTTTTCCTATCATTAGCACGAATATGCCATTTTAGTGTTACACTTTCTTTACGTTTTATTTTCCCCACCTACTGCATATGAACGTCAGATTGGAATCGACAGACAGTGTTACCATTACTATATACTCTTCTGAGGAATATTAGATTCTACCATAAAAAGCTTAGATATTTTCTTTTGTCTCCATTTCTTGGACACTGTGTCTCGTGAACATCAATATAAAATGGTGATTAAACTTGTAGAGACTTTTGTAATGTAGTGGTAACCATGTACCCTGTTAGTACTCTCTAAGGTGGATCTAGTCTGCTTCTTCTTTTTAAAACATCACCAAGTAGTATATGGTGGCAATGAAACTAAATTTTTCAACATTTCTGCTTGAAGCTGTTCACGTGTTCATATGTCACGGCCCGGCATGGCCAAGCGTATTAAGGCGTGCGACTCGTAATCTGAGGGTCACGGGTTCGCATCCCCGTCGCGCCAAACATGCTCGCCCTTTCAGCCGTGGGGGCGTTATAATGTTACGGTCAATCCCACTATTCATTGGTAAAGAGTAGCCCAAGAGTTGGCGGTGGGTGGTGATGACTAGCTGCCTTCCCTCTAGTCTTACACTGCTAAATTAGGGACGGCTAGCACAGATAGCCCTCGAGTAGCTTTGTGCGAAATTCCAAAAACAAAACAAAACAAACAAACATATGTCATATGTGTTTCTGACGTCCCTCTTTCCTAAAATAAAATAATTCATGCCAGATTCTTTCTCTAACCACCTGTTTTGAGGCACCATTTCGCCAAATGGAACAAAACCAGCAGCATCATTCATCCCTAAAGTCGTACTTGGTGTGTTGACAGGGGGCACAAGTGGTAAAATGACAACATTTTATTATTCGCTTTTTCTGTGGTTGAGGACGAGACTGATGTTTTTCACAATCTGGTCATCGAATTCAGTTACGTGATTTCCTTAAAATGTAAGCAATGTAATGCTTTACAGTCATATCCTTTGTGGACAATGGTAGATACCACCTAATACTGAAAAGTTATACATTTCTTTGCGGTTAAAACTTCTTCCAGATCACCAAAGTTTTGCAGATCCTTCAACTGGATATGAGCATTCCTTCCTACAATCATCGTTTTATTTTAAAAAAATAACTTAGCATATTATCCATTCCACAGCTGTATCCCTTCAGTTGCTTGTTCGTGAAGCGATCACAGTCAATGGATGTTGTCCTTGACGGAATCTTCAAATTGCTTACGAATGTTTTTAACTGCATCAGACTCATTAAGGGTAATCGTTACTAATGGCATGTTTTGTTGACATCTCTGCTAGTCCCCACACCGAAAACATGTAATGACCTCAGGGGTGTACATTGTGATGATTGGGATCGCGGTACTGTCCATTCCTTGAGTGTTAAAATTCGCTTCTATGAACTGTGAGTAAAATTCGCTAGCATTCTGTTGACAAGCAGTGTATAGGAAGAAGACCCCAACTTTCGTCAATCACCTTAATGGTCCAATGAATACTGTCAATTGGTTCTGTTACGTTTGAATCAGGGATGTTGAAAACCTATTCAGAACTTCAAACGTTTCAATATTTCTCCAACATAAGTGACTTTCACTGCTTGTACAAGAGATGAAAACCAGCAATAATGTTTAATGTTGGGGATTCCACGCTTTGAAAGTGGCTGACAAGTGTTGCAAATAAACTTTTGGTCCTCTATCGACTGCTTTCTGTCGAGTGATGCTAGGTAACTGAAGTGCTTTAAATAAAGATCATTCTTAGCATTCGTTACATTGAACTTAAGTAACACTGCCGTTTTCCTCTTTGCAAATGCAAAACATTTCATTTTAAGGCGATGTCGACATGGATCTCTTCAATACTATGCCCAGTTAATGAAGACTTAAACAGTACTCCTCACTTTGATCCTTAGATTGGGAGTTGAGCACCCTAACCAACTGGCTATGCCGGGCCGAATTTAATAGAAAGGATTGAACTGAAGTCTAATAGTAATAGTAACATTCGCGCATCTCCATCGATCATTTCACTTCATGAACGTAAAAGTAGTTTATAATATGTTTAAACATATTTGTTGTTTTTTTTAACTTCGCGCAAAGCTACACGAGGGCTGTCTGCGCTGGCCGTTCCTAATTTAGCAGTGCAAGACTAGAGGAAAGATAGCTAGTCATCACCACCCACCGTCAACTCTTGGGTTTCTTTTATACCAACGAATAGTGGTATTGACCGTCACATTATAACGCCCCCACAGCTGAAAGAGCAAGCATATTTGGTGTGACGGGGATTCGAACCCGCAACCTTCGGATTACGAGTCAAGTGCCTTGACCCTTGGCCATGCCGGGCTCTTAAGTATTTTTATTACTCAAACTAAAAACTTAACATTCCACCCTTTATTCAAGTCTTATTTATAATAATATCTTTGAAGTGTCAGTGTTAAGCAACTATTGCATTGAAGACAGGCATGCATGTAATACTTTCATCAGTATCTGGTAGTGAAGTAACTGAAAACAGTATATAAGGAATGAAGTAATAAGTCAGTAGAAGTATGTTATGTAAGGCATTGTTTTAACTTTCAAGCATTTTAAATAGTGTTAATTAACTTGGAAAAAGATCCAATTTAGTGGGTGCAGCTTAACATTATTGAAAAATGGTATTGTAACACCCCCCCCCCATTTATCTATAAAGTGTGAAATTGAAAACATAAGTTTCGAATAAAGAGAAAATTTGAAGAACAACTTCATCTTAAAATAAGGTATTTGTTTCAAGTGAAAATATGATATTTATTGGGGAAACTTGCCAGCCACTTTATATGCAAGATTCATCACTATCAAACTCTTAAATTTATAATTTTTAATGTTGTAGCAAATGAAAAATGCTACTTGATTTTTAAAGCTTAGCTTTTAGAAGAACATTCCATTTAAGTATTCATACCGACATAATAATGAAACAAAATGTTTTCTTTTTTTTCATTTTTTGTCACTGGCTATAAAACCAACTATATCTATACTTACAGCTAACCGACAGAGAGATGCGAACCTATATTAAAATTCTTTCTGAAGTACCATGTTCCAGTACAAGCAGGAACTTGTTTCATGAAAAGCGATTACATTGAAAGAAGGTAAGTTAATGAGAAAAATTGCTTGAGACGGTGAGATACAAAAATATCCATAAGGGTAAACTCATCAAGAAGATAAAAGAGCAAGGCTTAAACAAAAGTGAATATGAATCCATCAGAAACGATTTCTTTTTCATGGTTTCATGGAACTTTTGATAAAAGACACACCTGAGAAATAAAGAAGTGACACAACGTAGTATACATTATTCAAAGAGGTAAATAGTTGTCTATGACCATTTATTTTTGTCCACAAAAACTTACAGATACCTGAATCAGATGATTGGACTGCCTGATTCTTCATAACTATATCCTTGGAAGAACCTGTGTAAAAGTGTGAATCAAATCTTTTGAAGGAAAATAAAATGTTTTAACTTGTGACAAAGGAAAAAGGTAACAGTAAAATCAGACATGAAATATTGTACAGTAATTGATTCAGTCCGTAGCTTTGCAAATGCAAATTGATTTGGATATTGCTATAAGAAATACTTTGGTTTTATAGATTATGGTGGAGCTATACTTGATCAGGTTGAAGAGCTTGTTTCAGAAGCACTTGTCTTTCTAATTGTTGGTTTGACTGCTTACTCTTTGTTGTTAAAATATATAGTAAGGTTTAAAGTTAACTTGTTACAATATCATTAAACTTGCACGATATGTTACATGTGATGGAGTTTCAGGTAGTATTTCCAAGCTAAGAATCTTGGCTTGTAAGCTTAGAAATTCTGCAAAAGATACTGATGGGTCATTCCTTCATCTTCGGAAAGGATATATATATATATATCTTAAAATTGTGTGGAAATGCTCCATAAGAATAAATATCATTCACAAAGCAAGAAATAAAAAACCGAATGGAAGTATTTGGAAAGTTTGTGAAATAATAAAGACTCAATTTCAGTGACAAATGAAGTCTCAGGCATATCAGTTAGACAAAAAGCCAAAGCTTCTCTTGAATACTATAAATTTATATCCTCAGTGATTCGGGCTATTCATTCTTTTAGGGTATGATTTTAAACGTCTATATTTTTATATGTATTTACTAACGGAAATTCAAATAGTTTTATCTATTTTATTACTGATACTATAACATGATTTATTGACTAAGCATATATATATATTTCAATTTTCTTATCTGCAAACACTTAGTTCCTTGTTTTTTACTGTCCAGTTTGCTGAGTTTCCCATAAATATCTCTTTCTTTTTCGTTTGAGAGCTTTGTTTTAATTTTAATTATTACAGTTAATTTTTTACCAATGTATTTCAAATGTCTCAATTTGAAAATTGTGTGTTGTTTCATTTAACCTTGTTTTTGTAGCAAGTATTTGGTGCAAAGTTACTGTTCAATATATAGCACATTTCTGTCAACACGAGCGTTTTATAGCTCTATTAACGTTAGATGTTTCTTTCTGTAGTGACTTTTATTGTATGTAAACTATTTGTTCATAATTTTCAAATATGCTTCGAATTTATTTCATGTTTGCCCCCACACAATTCGTCAGTTATATTTGACATTGGTGGTTTTTCATTTTACTGACAACTCCCTACATATGGTTATTAAATGGTCGATACTTTTAATTTACCGTTATAATTCAAACAATACTTTGGAAATAATGTGTAATTAAAATTCTTAATTTCAAATGAAATGGAAACTGACTTAAGCACTGCATACTCGATAGATAACAGAACTTCATGCTGTCAGTTTGAGAACTTACGTTAAAAACGTTATGAAATGGTATTATCTTCAATTGATCTATATTATTGAATGAACGTCATGTGGCGTTAAATTCCTATTTAATTAGCTTCGGAAAATTTGTTCTAAATTATTAGCATATTTTCTAAAACGATTAACCATATTATAATAACATATAATAAAATCAAACTTTATCTTTTCCCCAGAATTTCACGAAAACATTTTTTGTATATATTCTAGTATCAGTTGCAAGTGACCCTTGATTAGAATTTGAAATTATACATATTATGTTCAAATCTACTTCTTGATAAAGCCGTAAACAGTTCATCACGTGAAACTTTGGTTGTGGAAGAAATGTTCCTACTCTGTCAAATCCCTGACTACACTATTTGTTAATATTGTTGGCAAAGAAATGGAGGGCTAGGGACAAGTCCATACATGTATAACATTTTATAACATTTCATAAAACTGCTAACAAAAGTTTTACCAAATGAAAAAAAACAACAAAAAAACTTTATCTCTCGATGTGTCGTCAAGAAGTTTACGAACTCACAATGCTAAAATGCGGGGTTCAATTTTCCGTGGTGTGCATAGAAAATAGTCCACTGGACTTTGCTTTAAAACAAGCAGAATATCATATTGCACTCTATCTAGTAGTTTGTAAATATATTTAAGTTTCGTTTTACATAGATGGAAACTGGTATTTATAGGTTGGGTTATTCCTTATTAGTAATAGTTATAAATTCACTGCCTTTCCGATTGTTACTATATACAATTTTGAATATTCGTGACGTTGTCTTGACAACTCGGCATTAGACATGTGCTATACATCTATATTTTTTAATTACAAATGAACAACACTTTATGAAAATCATATAATGTAAAAGTGAAAATTTGGATATATTTGTGCACATTACGATTACGTACGATTATTCTTTAACTAGGTCCCTCAGGGGCCAAGGGCTGTCTTTACACTATAATTTGTTGAATATTAAAAGTAAGATCTATCCGGAAACTCCCAAGGAAATTTGCTTTGAACGCATCTCATGTAGAAAATTTTTCTGTTGTTAATTTATTGATAATTTTTAAAGTTAAATACAGCATCTTCAAATCTCCATACTAGCCAGTACTAAGGTCTACCCGCTGGAAGTAAATTCAGTATATATCAATAAAGCCACATTCTCAGCATTATTAATTAATTAAGCAGTTATCAACCTTTTATGCAACTGCTATCACTTTTTGAATGTTTAGGGTCCTATTGAAATACGAACGATTTCACTTGCGATTCGATAGGGAAGATCGAAGGAAGCATCATGAGAGTCAGGAGTAGGATAAGTAAACAGCAACACTTTGAAAGTAGCTACAGGTATAATACTGTACTCAACTTGCTGATAATATCTACCTCCAAAAGAAAAAAATTATCACAAGAGGAAACAGTAAATATAATAATGGAAGCTAATATATTTTTGCATATAGGCGTATGTGTGTGTGTTCTAATGGCAAAGCCACATCGGGCTATCTGCTGAGCCCATCGAGGGGAATCGAACCCCATGATTTTAGCGTTGTAAATCCGTAGACTTACCGTTGTACTAGCGGGGTGCTACTTATAGGCACCGTAGCGAATTTCCAAAGAGATAAGAAATCTTATCCTACTACAAAATAAAATTAAAATATGCCGTGTTTGCAGTATTTTTTGTACACGAGATATTTTTTCTTTGCATGATTTTAAAATTGTATATATGGAACATTTTTATCCACAACATAACAGAATTATTACAGATCAACTGCGATAACTAAATGCAAGTAAACAGCAAGTTCAGTAGGTTTGTTTGCACTTCACATTAGTTTCCGAAATAAAAATTTTCTTGGGTGATTTTTGTAGTGCAAACTTTGAAAGCTAACTTACTTTTGCATATAGACACAATGACGTATTTGCAAAGCAATAACAGTCATACTCTAATATAACTATAATATGGCTTACAATGTACTGAATGTCTGCATTACTATTGTGTATTTTTAACGTAGATACTTTTGTTTTGGGATGATTATGAAATTATATTATGGAGGCCCGGCATGGCAAAGCGTGTTAAGGTGTTCGACTCGTAATCTGAGGGTCGCGGGTTCACATCCCGGTCGCGCCAAACATGCTCGCCCTTTCAGCCGTGGGGCGTTATAATGTTACGGTCAATCCCACTATTCGTTGGTAAAAGAGTAGCCCAAGAGTTGGCGGTGGGTGGTGATGACTAGTTGCCTTCCCTTTAGTCTTACACTACTAAATTAGGGACGGCTAGCACAGATAGCCCTCGAGTAGCTTTGTGCGAAATTCAAAACAAACAAAGAAATAATATATATGGAATACTTTAAATCTACAACAACACAACAGAATTATTATAGATCAATTATAACAATTTGCAAGTAATAAATCAGCTTCAGTATATCTATATCTGTTTGCACATAAATTCATTCTAGAAAATAAAACATTTTCTTGCGCGATTTTTGGTGACCAAATTCACTGATGATATTCTCAAATTATGAGGTATGAAGTTTATCACTCTAAATGTATATAATGCTCAGGGTAGATAGCCTTTCTTAAAGCATTTTTTCTCCAGTTTATTCTTGATGACTCTTAGTCCTGAGAATCACCTAACAGTTTGTTTCTATTGGACTCGCAAATAGCCACAGTATTGTTTCTTCACAAGCAAGTGCCAATCGAATCTTGTCTCAAATGATAACTTGACAGAGGTCCTGATGTTTTAAGTGCCCTTTATTTCCCCATCTAGGTTAATATAAACATCTTCAGTCTTTCATCAGGAACTTTACACTTTCACACAGTTGAATTTTCTGAGGAACTTCCTTACAAGACTTTTTTTATATGGTTGCTTTTTTCTGCAAATTGGTTTCAAATACATTCATCATGGGAATATAGAAGTTCACCCAAATTTGTCTCTTGAGAAAAGTGTTTCACCAACATTAGAAGCATCACGATCATTAATTTCTTTCTGGTTTTTTCAAATTGTTTCCGTTTGTTTACACATTTGTATTCTACCCGAAGTAGGGTTTATTTTGTTTTTAGTACATACATGCCAAAATATGCAAGTTTATTTTAAAAAATGACACAAAGGTGTGTAAAGTATTGAATACGTAATAAGAGCAATCTTATCATCTTTTAGGGCTTTGCTGGTCTGGTGTAACTGGTTCAACAGACGATTTCACAGTTATAACCATGAACACAAACTTTAATTATTCCATTTTCTTGTGCAGAATGCCAACCTCTCTCCTGATATCACCAATTTCACTGTCATCATCATGAAGATAATTACGAACATTAATAATCAACCATAACTCTCTACAACAGCTGAGATAGCCTTTCCATGTGCTTTCCTTCTAGTGTCAGAGACGTGTTTTAGTACAGTGGCATTCGGATATAAAAATAATTTCAGAATTGCCCAGAATTTTGTAGAGGTAAAGGAAAATGTATAAGTTTGGTTTACAAAAGCAAAGAAAATTGATTGCATCTAGGTAACAACCAACTGTAGTATAACCAACAAATCTCAGTGAATGTGTGGCACATAGAATATATACAGTATACTTATTTTTTCCACCACCACCCCAGGGGACACAGCGTTAGAATCCGGGTTTCGATATCCGTGATGGGCAAAGCACATATAGCCCATTGTGCTTTGTGCTTAAATTCAAACAAACGAACTTATTTTCCAAAGGTTTTTGATGCATGTCATTGTATTTTCCAGCCATGTTAGTTGTGTTATCGTATGATCGTCCTCCACACTCAATGAAGTCAACTTTTCAATGATTTCTTAAATAATTCACCACCATGTTATCCAAATAGTCATCACTGTGGGTTTCTGCTTCAAGACTGGTTGGTTTGAATTTCACGCAAAGTTACACGAGGGCTATCTGCGCTAGCCGTCCCTAAGTTAGCAGTGTAAGACTAGAGAGACGGCTAGTCATCACCACCCAGTGCCAACTTTTGGGTTACTCTTTTATCAACGAATAGTGGGATTGAACGTAACGTCCCCACGACTGAAAGGTCGAGCGTGTTTGGTGTGACGGGGATTCGAACTCGCGACCCTCAGATTACGAGTTTCTAGTTATTATACTTGTAATAAGACATTAGCTTAGGCCTACTACGTTATTGTATATTTAGATTTTTTTATCTAGTCCCTTATGGATTTCCAAGAATTATAAGTGCATAATAATAACAGTACGGATTTCAGCTACAGTATAGTGGGTATAGAAATGGTGAATGTCTTACCATATGATTAATTACAATCATATTTCGCTAGCTTTTAAAAACGGTGTTCACATCAAAATGTACTAGAACATATTAATTTATTCATGTTATGCCACCCATCCACTGCAGTGGCACAGCGGCATGTCTGCAGACGTATAACGTTAAAAATTCGGGTTCGATAACTGTGGTGGGCAGAGCACTGATAGCCTTTTGTAGCTTTGTGCTTAAATTTTTCAAATAACTATATTATGCTAATTACGACCACTAGAGTTATCTCTAAAATATTATTGTGCGCGTGACTATTTTGAGTATTGAAATGCTGTTATTACCCTTTATATTTTAAAATTTAAACGGTATGTATAAATATAATTCAATTGTAAAGTTTTTATTAAACTTTCACTTTTTAGTTTACAGTGAATTTAACATATTTCTTAAAATATCAAAGGCAAAACAAACATGACTTGAACCTAGTTTAATATTTAATTTTGTCTCAAGTTAATTCTAACGGTGACACTTAATCATACCCTTCTTTTCTCAGGAGGAAATATTTTAAATTTAGCTTATTCTCGTAAGATAAGCTTCCACAACAAAACTTGTAGACAGTAGATTTCAGAAAACAATTTCAGAGATCTTAACCTGTTTGGGTGTGACAACCTTTCTATTTCTATTACGGAAAACCCATCACTCATGAGAAAATTAGTGAGTGGTGTTAAGATTATGTGGTTAATGAGGGTAAATTAGGATTGCGTTTGATGGGTTTTAAGTAAGTTTGTTAAAATGCATAATTTCATTGTTGAGTAGTGCGCTTATAATGCTGAAAACATAATAAGATGTGTGATTACAAGTTTATACATTGCTCTAAAGATACCCAGTTTCAATATGTGGTCTGAGGACAAAAATGTATTTATGTTTCTGAGTCCTGAAAAGTAATCCATCCAGTTTGCTTCTGATAAAGAAGAGTCCATCTCTCAATCACTTTAAAAAATATTTTAGAAAGTTTTATCAATAACAGCAAAGCCAATTCTAAAGCACTCACTGAAATCATGTAAACCAAATGAATTATTAATGAGTTGTGTGTATGTGTACTTTTTACCATTGTCTTTTTTTTTCTTTTTTTGTCATTATTTCTATAAAAACAACCCAGAATTCTGTTTGCTCTAACACTAGCAATAACATACTGCTTGGGTGGCTAAGGCTGATGTGCCAATTACCAGTGTCCTTTTCATTCATAACTGTCAAGTTTAGCCCCATCAAATTCATACTTGTTTGAATTATATTAACACATGATTACCTTGCATTTATCATAAGTAAAAGCTATTTGCTATTTATTTGCTCAATTTCAAAATAACCTAAATCCTTTTATAAAGCAGCAATAGCATCTTCACAGCAAAGAATGGCTAAGACCAACTTAGAGACCTTTCCTTCATAACATACTACTGACATGCAAATCATTACATTTTTAAGGTGATCTGGGAGAGCATATCCCCCCTAAAAATTTGGGAAAATTTAATCCTGTGAGATTGAATCTTCAACCATGTGAACTACAAATACTGTATATGCACTAGAAAATGTATTGAATTAAAATAAGTTTTAATCCATACACTGTAACCATACTTGCCATGGCAAAAAGTAATCAGGCCATGGCCTTGCTGCTTTCTATGGCATGTCCTAACACTTATTTTTGTGATACTCAACTTGTGATATTAATACAGATAAACTAAGACATCAAATATCTGCTTTCTTACATCGAGACACATTTCTATCCAATAAAACATCTTATGTAAAGCTATTAGAAAATTAAGATAAAACAAATCAACATATTTATAATACCCTCATCTGCAGAAGCAATGACTTCTTCAAATAATGTGAAAAACATTCACTAAGTGAAGGTTTTCACCTAGTGAAACCATGTTGATTATCTAACAACAACTTTGGTAATTCACTTTGTAGAGTATCTTTCATTGGGGTTTAAAACATCTTCCCAGTGTTGATTACCATAACAAATTATAACTTCTGCTAGCAATAACATTATTCTTTATTGAGATAATTTATAACTGTGTTAGAATTAATATTTCATGTGTGTAATGAATATGAATATATCATAGTTCCATGTATATGTGGCATTGTATGTAACATATCAAAATAATATACTACAATGTTCTGCGAAGACTAGATGACATAAGTGAAGTTGGGTGGACCCTTTTCTGATTGCCTTGGTAACCAATTAAATAAGTCAAAGCTGCTATTTTTAACTGCTGACCCATTTTCTGATACCTAGCCTAAATGTTAAGATTAATATGCACTGTTATTTGGTATAAATAATTGTAAACATTTTTTTTTCTTGTCTTTTTTTTTCTTATTTGTTAGTTAAGCACAAAGTTTCACAATAGGCTATGACTTTGCCTGTCACCAGTATTGAAAACATTGTTTCTAACATGGTAATTCTGCAGTGGAACTTTATCTGTAATAGAATATTTACTGTGCAAAAGTATTTAATATATGTCCTTATTTTATGTTCATATAAACCATGTTATTTTACTTCAGTATATGAATAATTATTAATAGAAGAATTAGTACATTATTTTTGTAGAACAAAGTATGGAGAAGTGGAACAAAGGATTCAGACAAATAAGCACAGATGTGAGACCACCAGCAGAACTTCTATGTCCCCTTCAAGTGCCACATATGCTTCTGATGGGTCCTGGGCCTTCTAACACTAGCACCCGTGTGTTAGCTGCAGCTTCTCAGCCTCTAATGGGTCATCTGCATCCAGAAATTCTGAAGGTAGAGATTCAAAGAGTATATATATAACACCATTTTTAGTACTTTTTATTTTGAGATTTTGTATTGCAAAATTACATGAAAGATAACATTGGATATTGAGTCTTTCAAGGATACTGGTGGCAAAGTTTTTTGTTGAAAACTTTGAGATGTGTGATATTTTAAATGATTCTTTCTCTCTGTATTTGCAAAAGATGATGTTGGCAACATTCTTGACCCAGAGCTTCCTATGAGAAGTATTGGAAATGACCTGATTTATTTAGATACTAATCCCTTGGTGGTTACTATGAAGGTTGAATGAGTAAAAAATAAATAACAGAGTTGAGGGAAAAAAACAAAGTTGTATTTTTCCCAAAAGTATCAATTATAAAAAGTAAAAATAAATCACTAGATGCAGAAAGTGTTTTTCTCAAAGTTTTAAGAAATGTTAAAGATCAGATATACAAGCCTTTTATTTCTGATAGGTAAATTTTGAACAGGTGCCTGAGGATTGGAAGACTGCAAATGTTAACCCAATTATTAAAGGGTAATAACAATAATTCCCTCTTAAAATTATTAACCAATAGTATTACTTTTGTAGCAGGAAAAATTCTAGATGGTGCAATAAAAAGATCTGCAAAATCTTTATAAGAAATTCAATGCAGATTCATCAAAGAGCACCTTGCTTGCTTGCTTGTGTTTTTTTCGTTGATGTTTTTTGAATTTTACACAAAGCTACTCGAGGGCTATCTGCACACCTTGCTTGTTACCAATCTGTTATCTTTTTTTTAAGAACTTACTTGTTACCTGAATGGTAAAAAAAAAGTGAGGATTTGATGTACTTGCATTTATAATATTTTTGACCAATTGCCACACAGTAGACAAGCCAAGAAGATTGCATCATTAATTACAAGCTATTTAACAAATAGACAACAAAGAATAATTTGGTTCTTCAGGGCCATCCCTTCATAACTACCCTTGAGAAAGGTAAAAAAATCAAAACACGTTTTATTTTTCACAAAATAATCAACTCCCTTCTTAAACTGTTGTGAAGTTCCAACCTTTACTACTACTGGTAGTAATTCATTACATAAGCCAATTGCCATCTTATAAAAACTGTGTTAATTAACTCTTCTATCCCTGGAATCATCCCAGTAGCCCTTGTCTGAACTCTTTAATGGCATGAATGAGTTATCCACTGCAATGCCAAAATCTTTTACTTCAGTTATTCTGTTGAATTTGTTTCCCATTTACAACAGATGTGTGGCAAGGGATAAGTATCTATATGATTCAGGTCAATTCCACTATTTCTTATTGAATACTTTTTTGTTAAAACAGAAGTAAGCATCTGAAAGCTCAACTTTCTCACAATGTTCCACAAAAACCGTGTCATCAGCAGGGTCTAAATCTATACATTCTGAGATTTTGCCTATCTTCAACATGCTTAAAAACTGCTTGTTGTTAGTTTCAAACCATCAGCCATCTGTTTCTCACATGCCATTTTTAATCAAATCCCTAATTTTTCTGTTGTTCTGTAAGTGTTAGGTTTAAACTGCTTAAACTTAAGGCACTTGCATATCCTTTTCTCTTTAATGACCTTCTTAAACCAAGTTACCTTTAATTCTCTTCTATTCTTGTTAGTAACATGATTATCGTGAATAAAAGTATTTTTATCAAATGTTTTTTACAATACTTTTCAACTCATTATCCCCATTTCTCTAATAATAAATCTTGTCACATGAACTCTAAACTGGCTTTCAGAAAATTGGAACTAAAATTTCATTTACTTTTATCTTTGCATGTAGTAAAACTTCAAACCTGATTATGTTATGATCAAACTATTTCTTCCTCCTCAACTTGTAAATCCACATCATTATTAATGGTTAACAAATAATCTAGAAATTTATTTTCTCTGGTTGGATCTTTTATCATTTGGTATTGAATAAGTTCAAGAAATCCCTGTAATTCACTACTTCACTCCATACAATCCCAGTCACTGTTTCTGAAGTTAACTTTTTCAATAATTATTATATCAAGATATTTATTAGTAGCAACCTGATCTCATTACATGTTTTCTCAACTGTTTGATTAGCAGATCTATAAAAACTGCCAGTTAAAATTATTCTACTTTTCAAACTCATGACTAACATTTATTTGTTTCTTCATTCACAATTGGGGTGTAGTTCAACTCTTATATAACAAGCTAATGCATTTCCTTCCAAAAAAACATATCATTGTTACATAATTTGTACTACAGACTTTCAAAATAATTTCTATAATTAATATCTTTCAAACTTGTTTAAACGAGTTTCAGTAATCCCTATTATATCACTCTCTTCCATTTTAACTGGAGTCCTGAATTTATCTATGTGGTTTCTGATACTCATAGCATCAGAATAACAGCAACCAAGCTCATTCTTAAATATTATAGACCTCTCTCTAAAACTATTATATTACTGGTAATGATTTACAGTAATTTGTTTTTCCAATATCCTTACTTTCCTAGACATCCTATTTACTTAATTATTTGTAATTTTTCCACCCCCTATACCAACTAAGTTTAAATTTTCTTTAATAAATTTCTTCAAAGCTTCACTGGTAATATTCTTTTATCTGAACTGCTCAAGTGGAATCTAACTCTAGTGTATAATTCATCCTTATCTTGAAAACTATCCCTCAAATCATACCAGCCCACTTGTTGCTTTAAGTATGACCCTGATAATCTTTCACTTAAGCTTTGAAACCCACTAATTAATTTATTTCTGTACCTATTCCATGAGAATACTCCATAAAGGATCTTGTGTCTTATTTCTGTCCCTAAAATCTAAAGGAGTTCTTTATACTTTAACATCTTTATATGATTTACTACAACTAACATTATTAACTCCTAAATGTACTACAAAACAAGACCCTTCATAACAGCACCAAAACTGTTAACATACACTGTAATAGTGTCTACCTTACCACATTGAAAGCAGGTTTTAGCCCCAGTCTTTCTGTTTTGCACACTATGTACTATGGTATATGAATAAATCATACATTTCTAATTTCTTGTAATATTATAGTATTTATTCTGAATTTCTTCTTTATTCTATATATGCAGGTTTAACATAGTGTGATAGATAAAGTTGATAAACTGATTTTGTACTCTGTTCCTTTGTTATTTTTTAGTAAATAGTACCTGTTCTACTCTAGGGTATATTACTGCAATATTGCATATTGTGCAAGGATGTCATAGCAGTACCCTTCAAATGATAGCTTGGGTGACATCTGGAGGTTACAGTCTTACTTATCTTCAACTGAGAATGACCATTCACATGGTAGCACTAGTTGCTTTTGGTAAATACAACAGTTCTTGTGAAATAAAGAATGTTGAATTTAGTTAGTGTGATAACGTGGCTTCTACTTTAACAATAGAATATAGAAGATGTTGTAGATGCAATTGTTCCATGTCAGAAACAAGTATACAGCACTGAATTTGTGTTTTAAGTCTGATATAAATAACTGCTGTTAATTTCATGCTCCATTTTGAGTCCAGTTTCTTTATTTCACTCAATTTCTTGACTCAGTTACTCAGACATGTAGAAGTGCATAATTGGTATTTTGACTGAATCTCCTTGTCTTAAGCAGACCTATTCAATTGTTCTGAAGTTAATTCAGTTTTACCTGGAAATACTGCAACACATCCTTTGAATGATCATCTTCCTCATTGCAAACAGTCAAAGGTTTAAGTCTGTTAGAAACTGACACCTCAATACTAGCTAAACCTGCCTCTGTAGCTAATTGTTTTTACTACTAAACACTTCTGTAAATTTATTTATCTCCTCCTCACCTTCTATCAAAACAACCTCAGCCCTAGCTCTAATGATATCTCATCTTGCTTTCTTAGTTTCTGCTCCTATCCTGTTATTTTCTTCCTCTGATTGTACAGTCTTCTCCAAAGCTGTCTCTAACTGATCCTTAAGCAAGCACGTTCTTCAAAGATAGTGTACTATATCTTTTTGAGCCTTTTGAAAGATACATTTCGTTATCATAACCCAATTAAACATCTAAAATATCCATTTACCCCTGAACAAAATGCATGTACCACACATCATTGAAATAAAGGAAAATATGCAAAATAATACAGTAAATCTCAAATGTAAAATTCATAATAACTTCTCTTTAAAAAAAAAAGAAAATTTATCAGTCAACTTGTCACAGCAAAACCTAATTATTAACTAGAATTACATACAGAATTAATAAACAGTTTATTGCAGCAATACAAACAAGAATAGGTAATAAAGGTTCTGAATAACTATTAATAGAATAATATATTAATAGAATATAAAAATATAAATAAAATATAAAATTCAGTTCATCACTTCTCAGGAATATCTTTTTTTTTTCAGATTATGTCTGACATTAAGACAGGGATACGTTATATTTTTCAAACAACAAATCCTTATACATTAGCTATAAGTGGCACAGGTCACTGTGCTATCGAAGCAGCTGTGTTCAACCTACTACAACCAGGAGAAAAACTTTTGGTAGCTGTACATGGCATCTGGGGACAAAGAGTTGCTGATGTTGCAGAAAGATGTGGTATTAAAACTTTAATTTATTACTACACTTGGCCTAGTATTTATTTTATCATGATACTCATTCTGATCATAATGAAGAGAGGGTGCCTATAAGATAAGGATGTTTAAATGTATCTCGTATTATATAAGAATGTTTCTTCCACTAAATACACTCATTTTGCTAATGGATAAAACAGTGATATCAACAGGGCAACTTGTATCACTATTGTAACCAGTTACAGTGCTGGGTGAGTAGTGGTATTTGCTGATTGATTAATTCATTATGTTAGCTTGATAGATTAGTGCATGCACCTCTATACAAATATACACACCTGTGCAAACAGAAACAATGAGTGTGCAATAGATTCATAATGTTTTCAAATACTGCATTCTTCTATCATACTATGACATATTTCTGCCAAAAAAAAACATTTTTGTGTAAAAATATCATATTGACCCGAATTTAAGATAATTTTTTCTTTTAGGTAAGACTCGAAAAATACAACTTGTATTATCTTATTTTCACAGAACGAACTTCAAGCTGGCATGTTCAGTATTGGCTGTTGCAAAACAGCAAAAGTACATATCCAGTTTAATTCTATGTACATTACGGACTGAACCTCTACTGGAGATCTAATGGTTAATATAATTCATGAAATTTGAGAGTCTTATGGTAAACATGCAAAGCATGTTGTACCATCTGTAACTGAAAGGCATTTTAAGACTGATCCAGCCTTGACTTTACCAAATATAATCTAGAATTTAGCTGACCAGCTTAAAATCAACCAATCTATAAACAAATGGACTATGATTGGAAGGTACCAAGGAATAATATAAAGCGAGTTCTAAATCATTTCCAAATGAAACAAGTGTAACCGTGAACGACAAACCATTTATCTTTGGGCTCATTTAAAAGAACTAGCCTTAACTGAATGAAATAACCTTCCAGCTGAGAATTATAACAATTTGAATCAGTGGTAGCTGCCTCATTTGATATTTGGAATAAAGTACCAGAAAAAAGCACCCAGGGCAAAGTTCTGGAACAGGGTACAGAAAAAAGAAAAGAGACCTCAATCAAACCTGCAGAAAACTTGGAAAGGCTTGCTAAGTTATTTTACCTAGACATTTTTTGTAAAATGATGGACTCATTAGCACATGACCACTTTACAGACACCACAGAAAAAAACAAGAAGAATATACAAATCAGATTGAAGCAGCAAAGTAGATGTACACCCTTAATTGAAACTGTGGAGTTGGCAGTGGAATTAGAATCCATTGAGGTTGCAAATAAACAACTAAAAATACCATCTTGATGATACTGAATCATCAGATTGAGTAATATTTAAAACATCATCTCACACTGATGAAAGATTTGTTTGACAACTGGTTACACCGAATAGAAGAAATAGACCACAAAACAGTAAGTGTTTCAAGTGAAAAATGAAATATTACCAAGAGCTGCATACAAAAGCTAGTAGAAAATAAGAACTCTTAAAGGATACCAGAGGGAATTTTTTTATAGGTGAGGGAAACCTGACCATTACAGTTGAGACCATAAGGAATTAGCCACCATTTTAATGGTGGAAACAGTACCCTAAGGATGAGTATTTGAGTTCATCTGCTCAAAAGAACAACAAAGGGTTGATCAGACATTGGGAAAAATGAATTGGCTGGACTTGTAGTGCAAAGTTTAGCTGAGAGTACTCCATCTGCCTCAAATGAGATTTATTAGTTGTTTAGATATGCCAGTCCATGGTCATATTGATGGTAAGATTTGCAAGATGTTCTTCAGTGGTATAGTTCCAATAGTTCATCCAATTTCTTAATGAAAGGTGAGAAACTATCTTCAAATATGAAGAAAGAAGGCATAATTTCAAAAGCAAGTAGACAAAAAGAGGAAACTTGGAAATTTCTTGTTGAGTTTTATATTATCAGATGTGTTAGCTATTGCACATTATACCAGGAAGCCAATTTTTATTTTAATAGATAGTGTTTTTGTAGGTATACGTTTACAAAATGTATAAGTAAGAAAGAAATTAATTTGTTATTGTGATCTGGAGTGTACATTAAATTATTTTCACCAGATAATTTAAAAGCACCTACTAACAAATGACCAAAATTTCAACACTATCATACATGCAATCCAATTGCATTGTTTAATATAATTAGAAACAATATGATATTTACTTACTTATCAGTACTGTGCATAGTTTTTCAAACTTTTTATTCCAAAGAATTAATTATTCTCTTACTTGTTTATAATTATGTATGTTCACGACAATGTTGGGGTGTCATTTTGTTTATTTATTAGACAAATGAATACTTACCTAGAGAATTCTTTGATATCTTCAAGTAGCCTAAATTTACAGTAAGAAAATATTGAAATTAGAAAAGCATGGACTTATTTCATAAAATGAAACTTTTTGATAGTTAAAGAAAGTAGTATCTCAGAAAGTTTGAAAATCAGTGGGGAAGGAATAAGATAATACTGTATTGTTGCATTAACAAGTAACAACAGTGTTTAACTTCTTCAAATCAGCTACAATAATATTTCGTTTTTACAATGATAGTGTTACAACAATTAACTTTTAAGAATTTAGTGGTGTAACACTGTAGCCAAATGTTCAAATCGCAAGGCACATACCTTCCTCTCCTATTATGTAGCTTTTGCTTAACAACAAACAAATATGATAGTATGACAATATTTTGATTATACTGATAGTTAGAATAATCAAAAGCTGTAAATAGTTAAAAATCCTAATTTTGATTAGTTTAGGATTTTCATTACAATAAATTTAATTGCTATTTTGACTAGTTGATTAATTTTGTTACAGTTGACATAATCATGATTAATTGATTGTTGGAATAACCCAAAACTCTTAATACAAATCAGTTATTTTCATGACATTAATTTATTAGTTCATGACACATTAATTGATTAAAAGCTAATTATACCTTTTGGTTCTATCTTTTGTGGTTCCATAGATTTTAGCAAGACATGGGACTTGAGACTAGAAAGACGTACTTCATAAATAAATAGAAACTGTTGCTGAAACAATACTAATATTAGTATAATCTATCAAAGACAAGATAAAAAAGGATAGAAAAGTCCCTGATGTAGTACCATTTTCAATACTTTAGAGACTACACTTGCATATTTTTACTTTTTGCAATGTATTTTGAACTTGAAGCGTTCAGAATTTGGGTGCAGAAGATGTCCTTGCAGACAGGATATTTCAGCATGTCTCTCCAAAAGAAGTTGGTTTAGCAAAGAAATCAGCTGAAGAAGATAATAGAGATATAAAGATGGTCTAGGAAGTGTGCAATTTGAACCTAAATAGATACAGTTTAACAACTTTACATGCTTATCCAAGATATATTTTACCACTGGGGTATGCCACTTGAGACAAAGGATGTCATTTACTCTAGAGCATGTAAATAATGAGAGTTCTTATGATATGTGTGTACATACCAGGAGCAAAAAAGATTTTGAAGACTCAAATATGATCTGAGTGCATGTATTTTCAGACATGTAATTTTAATTTAGTCTTCAATCTGTCACTAGTTGGTTCTGTCAGGGAAATGCTGTGCACATGTTTATAGCATCATATATATTACACTAGAAACAAAGGTCAAACTTTTGCTTGTCCATCCTACACCTTGATACCACATATCACTGATATCACAAAAAATGGCATAAACAGTTCTGATGAGAAGTAGCACTATATTAGGTATATGTGGATCAATGCTAATATATAGTCTGTATTATACATGTTGTTTTATCCTGCCTTTCAAAGTAGATTGTTATAGAAATGTAGAGTGTAGTCAAAACACACATTTTGTTCCTTAGCACCCTAATCCATCAAATAGTTCATAAGATAGTGTATTCAATGAAACAAAACGTGTATTTGTATTTTGAGCTACTTTTGTTAAAAGTGTGTAGTATGAAACATATGTTTAGTCTTTATTTTGGTGGTAACAAATTTATTTGATTTTTATATTGAGATTGTTTTTTATTTATGAAAAATTATTACTCCTATAGGAGCAAATACATTCAAGGTTTTTTGTCCCTCTTGGAGAAGTATTTTCTCTAGAAGAGCTTGAAAAAGTAAGTACAATACTGCAAGACTTTAATAAGTATATGTTTACACTTTAGGTAACATAAATTTTATTTCAATATAGCAAATCAGTATTTCAAAAAATGCTATCAGTTTGTGAACAGTGCAGTTATACAATTAACGGCCACTTTATACGACTATCACTGAAACTTGTGTAGAACACTCCAATTAATTTCACATAAGGAGAAGATTGGTAGTGTTGTGTGATAAGCATTTACTTGGACCCTATAAGTGTAGAGACTTACTTACTCATGTTATAAATATGGTGCAAGACTGAATAAAAGTCAATATTTTTTTGATGATAAAAAAAGGGATGATAGTAGGTGACCACAAAAAAGAACATCATTAACAAAGATTATTTGTATTTAAATACATTTTGAACAGAATCTATCAACAGTAGCAATCAGAAAGGAATAAAGGAAGTGTGACTATCACCGAGTTGATGATGACGGGGTGTGTTAGAAAATTATAAATAAACTTAAAAGATGTATACAATGTCCCAGTTAATCACTTCCTTGGTAATTAATTAATTGTCTCTAACTTTAACATGTGAAGGATAGTGCAACAACTATCATATGTGGCAGATATCATATGATATCATATCATATCTAAGAAGCAAAGAGAAAAACTTGGTTTCAGTATTGCACAGTGATATGCGTAATGGTTTTTCAAACTGATACATGTATCACTGGTGGTCATGTAGCTGTAATGTCAGTAGTACGTGAAAAAAATTAATGCAATAATTACACAATTCCTAATGAAACCCATTTGAGGTTCTCATGTAGAAACCCACCCATAATTTCTCTCAGTCACATACATATTAATCTTCCACATTTCTAGCCTCTTCCCTTTTGAGATTATTCCAGAAATTGTGGCTGATATTGAAGAATATTGTAGTTAAACAACTTTAGGAATATTATCCTGATATTTGCTCTGAACAGAGGATTACTCATTCCTTCTCCATAAGAACTTAAGAATATCCTGTACACTTTTTAATGAAAAAAAAAAGAAAACTTAAATGAGTTTTGAAATGTGTTTTTCAGAATTTCTTTCAATTTTTAACAGTTTTTTAGTTGAAAGATAGAGAATAGATCAATTAGCTAGTATTGATTTAAAATCTTTACAGCTTCATGCCTCTGTGAAAATGCATTCTTAACTGTGTGTTATTCTTCCAGTTTTCATGAACCCCAAATATTTTTTTTAAACATCAGTGCCAGCAGATGGAAGCATGTATGTGTTTGTTCTCAACAGCTTCAGTATTCGGCCAGTTTGTGTTAATTGTTACACTTAGGTGGTATAAAAGAAACAACTTGCAATATTCAATATTCATTGGTTGATTAAGAAAGGAAAAGATACGAGTGTTAGTGTTGTCAAAATAATAGTTTATTATTATTTAAATATTTAAAAATTAAATTTTTATGATTGAGTCTAACCAGACTGCAGAAAAAAGTGTATGGAATTTTTTTACAAAAGACTATGTTAGTGTCAATAAAACTAACTAGAGATGAATGCCGAATGTAACTCAATTAAAATAGACAAAAATCACACAAGGTGTCCTTCATCTCATTTGTGTCAGAAAAGCATTCACATCCTTCCCATTGAATAGGGAAATGTAAAATATATTAACTTTTTAACTGCATCACATTTACAGACATGTCTAGTAAAAATAATTAACAAATTTGATATCTTAAATTTTTATGAAAAGCATGCAAAAATTTTCCAAGATACACATGTTAAATTTAGAAGTTCTATTACATACAGCTTCACAAAGATGGGCTCAGTCTTGTAGGTCAACACAACTTTTATAAAGTAATTTTTGCTACCAATTTTTTTTAATTAACTCATTATGGCACTGCAGAAAAAATTCTAATGAAAAGTGATATGCAGGCTTGAAAAACTTAAGAACCTTTTTAAAGATGACTAAATATAGATTGGACCTAAATTATTCTTCACAGTCATGTCCACTCAGACAGTGCTGCATTTCTATCCTGATAGACAGTTTTATTTTTCTAAAACAATAATGCAACAATGATTCCCACTGATACTAGTTTGAAATTGATTCTAAGAACATGACAATGTAATCAATCACTTTCTCTGGCCAAAATAACCAATGTTTAAATCTCAGTGCTCATGCCATAAGACATTAGAATTAGGCATATTACCTTTTAATCACTACAATCTTAATCTAGGCCATTAGGGATTTTCAAGAATCAGAAATGTGTATAACAATAGTATTGCAATCATTCTTTATTTCTTTTATCCTTGCTACCTTCATGTTTCGCTCAGTTCACAGTTCTTCTAGCTGGCTTGGGTACAACAAATACAGCAATGGTTGGAACACTCTATATATAAGTTATTTGATACAGCAATAACTGTCATGGTGTGGACACCTTTCACAAACTGATAAAGAATGACTATAATTTGTTGTATGACAAATATAATATTAACATTTTTGAGTCAGCTAGTAAAAGACATTGACACCACCTGGATCTTTTCATTATTTCTTGCAACTGATGTGAATTTCATATTCATCTCAACAGTCCTCTGTAAGCAATTGTGAACACTTTTCAGACCAAGCTTGACAGTGAATAAGCTCTCCCTGAACAAGACAGCTTGTGGCATCTTGTGAAATTTGTCATTTTAAGTATGGGCTGTTAATGCTGCTGCAAAATGTGATCTAACTTTGATAAATGGCCAGTCTGGGTACATTGTTTAGTGTTTTTTGAGAATTACCTGTTTTATTTGAAACTTTTGAAATAACTGTTCAATAATACTTGATTAATGGTTTCAGGATTTACTATTTGAAACAATTATGGTGCCATTTATTTTGTTCTTTTATTTTGAAAGACTTGTGTTTTTAATATACAGGTGTTGGTGAAAAATGTTAGAACTGACTCGTGTTTCATGGAAATCATTTTTTTTCTTTAATCTGTAGGCACTGATTCAGTATCATCCCAATGTACTGAGTATTTGTCATGGAGATTCTAGTACAGGAACCCTACAGCCATTAGAAAACTTGGGAGAGTTATGCCACAAGTAATATAAATGGAATGCTTCTACTGTTATTTTATGACTTGGTGCTATTGTTTTTCTTTGATAAAGTGAGACATTACAAAAATGATTATGTAATAACTTCTTATTAAAAAACAAAATTCTTCTATTTATAAATAAAAAAAACTGATTATATCTAATTAGTTTTAAATAATCAGTATTCTGATGAAGAACATTATATAAATAATAATGGTAAGGTCAGTATGAATTACTATAGTAAATCCAATTAGGACTTTCATATTTTTGTAAATAAACAGATAAGTTTAGGGAGAGGAGGGCAGAATTGTTAAGGCTACTGAAATGAAATTTTTGCAATAATTTTGTTATCCAAGCAAAGATAAAATGGTAAACTAACACGTTTATTCTCCCTTCACAAGCTCAGTCAATTTCACCAACCATGTAACCTCTCTGTACTTGTTTATATAGTCTTTATAGTTTTAATACTTCTAACTTTCAATATAATGTGTACATCTTCACAAAATTTCTCAGTCTTTCAGTTAACATTATAAGTATTTCACATACAAAAAAATTCTTATTTTTAGTCAAGCATTTTTAATAAACTAAAATAAAGATTTGTTCATTTTAAATGGTCCATATGCAAAGTAATTTTATGTTAAGATTAAAAGTACTTTTCCTCATCTCAAAATCTCAAATTTCCTTTGTAACCCTAAAACCTCTTAAATTCATTTCAAACCTTCTCAGTAAAATTTATATTTTGAGAGTCTTTGCACTATATCTCATTGTTAGAATATAAAAGAAAATATGTTTAAACTGGCATCATGATATGTTATATGTTTTTTAGTTTAATGACGTACAGAAATGTAAACATTTCATATTGTGGAAATGTTTAGTTAAAAGTTATTTATTTTTTACAATTTTTAACATTGTATTTTTATATACTACAATGACATCAGCAACTCTTAAGAAGTTGTTACATACACGACATTTTTGTGATAAATTCTGAAAATGATGTATTATTTATAAATAAGTAAGATTGTATTTATTTGGAGTTTCGTTCAGCAAAATACTGGTAAATTATGACTTTTGTTTTTTTATTGAGGAATTCAAAATATACTCCATGAGTTAATTATCTAGTAAATTTCTTTTCAGGCAGTAATACTAATGAGAATGTTTAGGTAAAAATACAGATTAAATTATAATATATTAGAATCAAACATATTGTGAACAATTAAAGAAACTTAAATTTTATGAATATTATGTTTTGGAAGCTTAGTTTTGTAAGAGTTGAAAACAGGGATAAACAATCTGTTACTTCTGTACAATAACAACACTGTTGGTATTGAATGTAAAAATACAGTGATCTCAGTCATTGGACTTTTAAGCATCAGTTTCAAAGATGTGGACTCATACCTGATGAAGTGATTGATAAAGTTTTTTTTTTTTTCCAGCAAATTGTGCTTGGATCACAAGTAAATGAGCTGAGAAGAATGTTAAATGTTAAGAAGAACCTCAAGATATTTATCCACATACTTCAACTGAATGTATCTTTCCTTGGCCTTTCTGTTGAATGTAAATGTTTGATAATTTATAGTTTCCCATTTTTTATTTTCTTTTTTGTAGGTATGAATGTCTTCTCATGGTTGATGCTGTTGCTTCACTTGGGGGTACTCCCATCTTTATGGACAAGTGGGGTAAGTACATCACTAATGTTTTATTTTAAAATGTTTATTAGCAATCACTCACATTTGCACATTGATTGATAGAATAAACTTTGTTTACTTACATTTTGTGCCATCTTTACAATCAAGGAGAATCTTCTCATAAGTTAACCAGATCAAAGTTTGCCTTCTTCATTCAACCTAAATTCTATCTAGCTTTCACTCACGTTACCTCTTTAACACGTTCGCTACTATTTACGAGTTACCTTGTAGTTGGCAAAGAGGTTGACAATGCCAAGCATCTTATTTTCTTTTAGGCACTGAGGGTTAACATTTATATTTGAGGCTAGCGATCTTGGTTTGGTTTGGTTTATTTTGAATTTCGCACAAAGCTACACAGGGGCTATCTGCACTAACTGTCCCTAATTTTGCACTGTAAGACTAGAGGGAAAGCAGCTAGTTATAACCACCTACTGCCAACTCTTGGGCTACTCTTTTACCAATGAATAGTTGGATTAACCATCACAATATAATGTCCCCATGGCTCAAAAAGCAAATTTAGTGTGACTTGGATTCGAACCCATGACCCATAGATTGTGAGTTAAGCATCCTAACCACCTAGCCATGCCAGGCTTTCATTTAAAATGAGTAAGTACATGGTGAAGCAGGAGTTACCTGACATTAATAGGTAAATTATAAATACTGTAGTTAGAACCTCATTGTATTTATCACAAACTTCTAAATACAACCTTCCAATGTCTGTACAGACATTGAATTATTAAAAACAACAAGCAAAGAAGTAAAGAAAAAATCTTCAAAAAAGGAAATAAATGTAGGGATGGCTAATACCAGTCCTTCAAAAAACAATGCAAACAAGATAGTAGGGTTGGTATTTGTATCATTTCTACATGATGTCACCGTCATACAGTGTAGTAGAATGTTAACAGACAAAACTAGGATGTATTAAACCTGATTGTGATCAAACTGTCACAAATATTACCATGTGTTTATTCTTGCACAGTAATGTGTATTATATCGTAAATACTCCTACTGTCTTGGTTTAATACATCTGCAAATTTTCTATATAAAATCACGTAGCTTTAATATAAAGTCTATTACTTGATATGGTTATTATACAAACTTGGATTAGCTGGTAGTTAAAGTGCCTTTAATGTTGTTAAAAGGCTGGGGTCCACGAATTGTTATTATACAGATTTTACAGTTCCAGTTATCTTTTTATTATATTACTACAGGTATAGATGTTCTATACAGTGGATCACAAAAGGTACTAGGAGCTCCACCTGGCATTTCTCCCATTAGCTTCAGTCCTAAAGCAGTGTAAGTTATATTGTTATGTTTAAAAAAAAAGAAAATAGAACAGTGATCAATTATTAAGGTCCTTTGGTGAGATAGTAGTAATTATATGATCTCACAATGCTGAAACCAGTGCTCTAAAACAAACACCATTTTTTAGGTCCATAGAGGTTGGTAACTTAACAGTTTACATTTCTGCAATAAATACAAATGTTTTTGTATACTTGCTTGTTAAAGAATGATCAGAATTGAAGGCATTATTGTAAAACAAGCAAAAGTGCCTGTCCCCAGTGATAGAAAATTGTTTAAGTTAATCTATCAATTTAAATTATTTCATGGACTTTAGAAAGGTTAACTGTGTTGCACTCTTGGTTTTACTTAGTGGCAAAGCTCTGAATTACTTATATTGCCCACCACCAAACAATAATAAATTGTTGAACATTTCAGTCATGCTAAAAAATGCTCAACAACTACGTACAGCAAATTTAAATTTTTATTGAGTTACGTCGCACTTTGAACTTGGAATGGTAATGTGATTATTCCATAACAATTTAGTGTAGAATATCCTGCTTGTAAAATAAAATTTGGTATCAGCATTAGTCCTGCCTGTTCTCTCATCATTTCAAAATTGAATGTTGAGTTTTACCTGTGTGCACTCCTTTACAAACGGAAGACAGAGGAATTCTTGGTCAGACAACATGGCTTGCAAAGATATATATACATATAAGGTTACTGTCAATAAGAGTTTATTTCAAACAGATTACATATGTAATCTTTTGGTGTAGTTTTTTGGCTTTAAATTTAAGAAACATGGTTATTTAGTTGCAAATACTTTTTAAGATTTTGCTTACATTTTGTACATTGTCACATCTTTTAAGTTATACATTTTCATATGCTTTGTGAAGCTCATTGTTCATCTCTCTATTGTTCAATAAAAGCACATAAACAAATACCCATTACAGGTTATATTTATTATTTAAAATAGAGTTGACCATTGATGCATCTCTAGAGTTTGTTTCATTTCTCTACTTCTACAAAGCTAGTATTAAATGCTTGATGCAATTTTTGCCTTTGTTTTTATCTTTATTTTTAAGTGTTTATTAAGCATGCAAGGTCTCTGCATGGTATATATGTATAGTAGTAGTCATACAGATGTCTTTTATCAGTGACCTCTAGTTTGGAGTGGCATTCCTTTTGTGTAAGACTATGTGCAGTATATTTTAGAGGAAATAGAAACAACATGAGCATAGTATTAAGAGAGGTGAGAAAAGGCTTTGTATTTACAAAAAGTTAAAAAAAAAAAAACCTTGTTATTCAGTAACTCACTTTCTGGGTAATTATTATGAATTTTGTTTTAGGAGAGTCATTACATATAGGGCATGCTGATCTTGAGATTAGATAGCAAGTTTGATTAATATTTACAAAGTGATCCTTAAGTTCTATGTACCCTGAAGGTTTCACACTCGAATGATAAGGCAGATTTTGATAACGGTTTCAAGTACACTGGTTTCTTTGTTACGTTTCAATATTCATGGGGTTACTACCCTAAAAATGTAATGAATATATGGTAAATGTTATGAGAGAAAATGCTACGTAACACTAATTTCTCATTGACAATATAATATCACTAGAAGAGAAAAAAATAGGTTTGTAATGTTTAGTCCTATAAGGAATAGTGAAAAACAAATAGAGCACAAGGGTTAAAACTTGTGTCGTAAAACAAAATTTTATCACTCATTGTTGCTTGTTCTTAGGTACATAAACTCTTTTAAACTGATCACATGTGAGAAGATATTTAAGCTTTTAGTAAGCAACATGTGATGATTTGCCACTTTCAGTTGAGAAAAACATTTACTATTTATACATAAAGAAGGAACTCTGTGAACTTTTATTACAGCAATATGAATGTTAACTCAAAAAAATTATTTTTATACCCAGCTTTAAGTGATGCTGTAATAGATTATCTGCAATTTGGGAAAAATGTTTCTAAGCTGCCTTTGACATGCAAGTTGATTCTATATACCTGTAATATATACTGTAGTATCCTGTGTCATAAATGTGAATTGGATAAAACATAGCTGTTTATAAGATTACATTTCACTTACAAGAATTTACTGTGTTCATACACATGCAGATGTATGAGTGCCTGTTTAAGGTTCTGTAGAATGTAGTTTTTCTACCAGTAATCCAGGACTTTTAAGTTGGTGGTAAAGTTTACACCAAGAAATGATAGGTTTTAATGTTTGAACTTTAATATATTTATGATGCTAAAAAGATTTAAAATGTAATTAGTTGTTAGCTTGCAGCTTTGTGTTCAAATGATATATTTTCATATTTTTAAGTCTTTAAAATCCCTTTAGTATTCATATATGTTATCCATTTGTGTATAAAATTATTTTGTTCTATAGATCAAAAATTTCTTCTCGGCAGTCACTTGTGCAATCATTTTATCTTGATCTGTTACATCTAGCCAACTACTGGGGATGTAATGTCTGATCCTCAAAGGTACAAGAAATGTGGATATGTAATGATTATTAAAATGAGTTCATAAATATGAGGTATTGTTTTGCTATAAGATTCGATTTAAATGGTACAAAATGAATACTTTATTTAATAGTTTCATCAAGAAAATCATTATGTAAGGATATCAGAGTTTTTTTGGTTTTTTTTGTGGATGAAAACTGTGTAACATAAAACTTGTGATATTACATTATAATTCCAAAATGGGGGTATACAAATGTCAGAATAAGATATTTAGAGAAGTAAAAATTGTGCATTTTCCTTCATAATTGAAGAAACAAAATTTTTATGAACTTTGTTTCATGCTTAGAATTTGTGTGAAAGAGTCATATTTTGGTCTAAGTTATCGTAGGTACAGCAAGGATATCACTAGTGGGAAAAACCTTCATATTTCACAAAAGAAAAATTAATCCAGGACAATGTCTCTCCTCCATAACCACTGACTCTCATTTTAAAACTAACTTATGATGTTGCATTCCTGTTTGTAACGAGAATTTTGCAAAAATTTGATGTTACTTTGATAAAGCATAAGATGCATACTTTGTGAATAATTATAACTATTAGACTTGAATGCAGTTGGTAATCCAACAAAATCGACCACAAATATTTATAAAAATTAGAGAAATTTTTAAGAATTCTTTGAATGATGTTTCAGTTGTGGGCAGTTGTTCTAAGTTTTCTTTCCATGAATTGTATTGTCATATTTCTTTTTTTGTATTCAGATAAAATTGTTTTTTTATATATATTTTGTATTTCTCTAATCATTTTTTGAAAACTTGTAGTTTCTTCTATTCAGTTGAAAAATGTTTGACCATTGTTTTATTAAAATAGAACTATTTCTTTCTAATGAGATGCCAATTTTATGCAACTAAGTGCCAATTGTTTTTTGCAACAATGTGCAATTTCTCATCTTGGAAAATGCAGGCTATAATTACCAAATCACCTACCTAATTAGATTTTCACTTGGAAACAAACACTCTTTTGAAGTAATTTTCCTGCCATAGTTAAGTTCTCACTTTGAAACAAACAAACTTAAAATTGCAGACAAACAATCTTTCAAAATGTTTTCAAAGAAGTAATAAAAAATAAATAAAAAGGTGGAATATATAAAAATTATTTGGGTGAAACATTGTCATTTTTTCCCAAGACCTGGTGAGACATTGTCCACATTCAAAGAAAAATATTCACAACACTAGGCGATATGTGTATCTAATGTTCTCGTTTCTGCTTAGTTAAATGCTGTATCTATAATACTCATTAAACCTAACTCAGCTTCTCTGTCATAGAATAAGATCTCTGTAACTTTTAAACAGATAAATTAAGAAACAAACAAAACATTTTCAGGGATTAAAAATATGTGTAAAGAAATTATAATAAAACAAATATCTGTATCTTATTTATTGCTTATGAATCTTATACCTTAATACCATAAAATATCAGATAAAGCACACAATGTAAAGATTTAGAATCACTTGTACAATTCTGTTAACTTGTTTTATAACCTATTTCATCAGTTTTCTTTAGTTTTGCTTTAAATGGTATATATCAGTTTAACTGGTTGGGAAAACATATTTTTCCTTTCTTTTTTTTAAGCAAGTCATCCCAACATAAAACAATAATTTTAATACTTGTTGGTCAAGACACTGTGCTATTATCCAAACATACTATGCATGATACACCAGTTTGTTAATTCACTCAAGTATTAAATTTTGATTGATTTTATCTTGTACATAATATGGCTATTGTATAATTAGGTAATCAGTATTTAATATTTCACCCTGTCTTTCTATAATTTATTAGTGCAATGCTGCCTACAGTAATGTAGACCTAAATAACTTTTATTACATTTGGAAGAATTGAGAAGGGAAAAACTGTTTAACATTTTATAAATTTCACTTTATTTCTTTGTAGTTGTAGTACAAGTAATTACAGTTTTCTTTGTGATTTATATACCATCATGACAGTTATAAATTTTTAACTTTAGGTATCACCACACAGCCCCTATCACTGGTTTATATACTTTGCGAGAAGCTGTGGCTCAGATAGTAGAAGAAGGACTAGAAAACTGTTGGCAGCGTCACCAACAATGTGCTGACTTGTTGTATGAAGGATTAGAAAACTTAGGATTAGAGTTACTTGTCACAAAAGGTTGCATCTTTTAGAATATTAGAATATAAATCCAAATATAAGATATCATTCAGATGTATACAAGGAGTCATCAATATGTGTCAGATTTAGGGCTTGAAAAGTTGCAGCTTATAATGAAATGATGTATAAATGAAACATTCCCCCATAAGAAGAAAGGAAAATGGGGCAATAGGGGCTGTAAAAGTGTAAACATCGTTTAGGTGGTGCAATGTGTAACAGTTTCTCCTACAAGAAATAATGAAATATGGACCATAACTTAAAAACAAAATCTCATAGCCTTCAGTTTTGTTTAGTTATAGAGCTATCAAATAGAAAATCAGACCTCTCCTGTCACATTCTCTGTTTCAAGAATTGTCAACAGTTCTCTCTTACATTTTATTATAATCAATAGAAAGTTATGGTTTCCTTAAATCAAATGATGTATTATATAATACTGCATTCTGAACAGATAAGTATCAATTTCACATATAATACACAGTTCATTTCTATGAGAAAGCTAACAAGATTGGATGAATTTGTAACAGCTCTTATCACATAATTAGAAAGCCAGAAACATTTTGAGAGTTAGAGGAAACTGTTTACTACTTTTTTTATGTTATTAGTGTAGGTTCTCTGATGCATTATTTAACTAAATAAAAATTATTTAGTGCATTACTGCCATTAACATAAAGAAAAATTAGGGCTAAGTGTCATAAACACTTAAAAATATTATTTTTTGTACGTGAAAGACTTAAATGTTCACTGAAAGACTGCAACATTTCATGGCAATATACACACTATGTTGCAGTTTAAAAGTATTAAATTTATAAAGCTTGAAATGAGTACAAAGTGGTCACATGATTGGTCAAATTGACTGAACCCATATTAAGAGAGATAAGCTGAAGCAAGTCAAAAACTGAGTGACATGTGCAGGAAATTGTATGTTATTTTTCCTTGAGAAGCCAGCAATGTACATCACAATTATCAGTTATGCATAAAGAGGACTCCTTGTGCTGAGTGATTTCTTGTGTGTGTTTTCAGAAAGAAGAAAATTTTTTTAACATCTTTAGAAACTCATTAATGATCAGTATGGTTTTGGAGTAACTGCCTTCAAGAGTTGACATTTTTAAACTTTTTTTAATATAATTGGTCATTCAAGTGAGGTTATTATAAGCCAATTGATGAACCTTTGATTAGCATTTTTAAAAATTTTTATGACAGGTGACTTGTACTATTAATTATTAATTAGTCATCAAAGCTGAGCCATTAATCCCTAAATGCTGGGTAAATTAGATTAAACTTTTAAGTATCAAATGTGTGTTAGTATTCATACAGTTAATAAAAGTTCTAAGCATTGTGATTAAAACCACATCGCTTTGACCTGATGAAAATATTAAGTTTTTGGTAATTAGTATACAAGGTAGCTATGGCCAGTGTTAAATAGCTAGTTGATTTCACTGTGGCTTGTATGAGCCAAACAATAATGAATACTTTAAATTAGCAATAGTAAACACAAAATTTTAATTTTGTGACTGCTTTAAGTTTTGTGTTTGTGTAAGTACTGTGATTTTTAAGCCTATTTAACTTATCCTGTATGAAATATTTTATTTTTTTCAGGAGAAGAGATTGCCAACTGTGACAACTGTAAAAATTCCATGTGGCATCAGTGGAAAAAAGGTGATAGATTTTTGTATGAAAGAGTAAGTTTTTGTTTCTGTTGTTTTTGTTCTTCTTCTCAGAATTATATTTAAGTTTACTTGGCCTAATGTTGAAAAAACTATGAGTTGTTAATGATTTTATAAGTTAATTTTAAATATCACAAATTCATGCAAAATATTAAACAGTAATACAATATATTGGCTTTTTTTTGTAGGGACTTAGAATAGAAGAGTTTTTAGTACAAGTTTCATTAAATATGTCAAAATAACAGTAACAAATATAATTTTATACTCTTTTTAGGTATAGCTTGGAAATAGCTGGTGGGCTTGGGCCTACAGCTGGCAAGGTCTGGAGAATTGGTTTGATGGGAAATAACTCTAAGCCACAGAATGTCAATTTTGTGTTGGCTGTTTTAAAGCAAGCTTTAGTTGAGGGTGGATTTCCTTCAAGCAAGTTATAAAGTGAAAGCACACTTCATAATATATGAAAACATATATGTACTGATTGTAATACTTGTAACAAATTATGTTTTATGCTCAATAGCCATACATTATTGTACTTTTACACTGCTTTTTACTCATCACAGTGTTCCTGCTTATAACAGTATCTCCACTACAGTTGTGGTTTCTATCGAGTTTCACTTATGCTTTGTCTCATCCATTTAAGCATTTCTTTGTTACCTGTAAAAATTATATTGCATAAGCTGATGGTTACTAAATTTTTCTATGTTGTAACACTTTTATTGGATTTACTAGCATTACCTAATACTATACTTTTTGTTTTCATTATCCTTCATTTTCAAATATTTGGCATGGGCTCTTTCATGTGACTGTATAGCCCAAGCTCCATGTGCAAAATGCCTTTATGTGGACATGTATATCTTATTAACTGCAATTAATATTTAATTTCCTATAGTTTTTTTTTCTCCTGATGACAGTATTTTTGTTTGTTTTACAATATTTTGTACCCTTTCTCACATCAGTTTGCCAGGATGTGAATCTTATCAAGCATTTGTCGATGTTGTTTTGTCTTTGTACATCCATAATCATCCCAGCTATTCACATAGAGTATAACTTTTTACAACATTCTAATTACCAAGCAAAAGTTAATTTTTAATCATGTACTTGTGCCTTATTGTGTGATTTTTAAGATTTAAAATACAAAAAAAAAATCTTATTAATTTTAGACAATTTTCATTCCATATCTACCAATATTAAAATTCATAACAATAGAATGAAACTGATATATTATAGGGAATTTGATATATATATTTTTGTGGTCCATTTTAATATCTATTAATATATAAGTTACAGATCTAACCAATAATTTTCAGAACACAAAGGGATCCTCTGATGAGACAGCAGTAAGCCTCCAGATTTACAGTTCTAAAATCAGGCATTCAATTCTCCAGTGTACACTGCAGATAGTTTGATGTGGTTTTGCTAACCTGAAACCCACCCACCCCCAGAACACAAAGGGTCTTTGTTTGGTTTTATAAAAGTAAAGAGAAAGCCAGTTAACTGTTAAATGTTATTTGCTGGATCCCCATTATTTACATGTTAACTAAAGAGGGAATTAAGAATTTCATGGAACTGTATCAACTATAACTAACAGGGTCTTTGCAACAGATAACATTGATCAGTATTAGCTGTTGAAGGTAAGGTTGACTTGGCGATGGTACAAGATGCACAAAAAGTACTCACATACTGACCAATGGTCAGTTGTATATTTTAAGTAATGTTTGCATTCCATAGGATGTTCAAAAAACATTTATCTAAACTTGTTAGTCCCATCTATCTTACTTGCTTATTGACAAAACCTGTATTTTAATTAGTATCATAGAAATTGTAATGTTATGTTTTCAGATTTTGTACATTATGAGTTGTGGGTTGCTTAATAATACAGCATATGTTGATGTCACACACAAGACATATAACCTGTGGAATTACATTAAAGTGTAATTTGTGTATAATACACACACACACTTACATATATTAATATGGCCTACAAGTGCACAAAGCTGGATGTGTAACCAAAAACTTATTTCTAGGGAATTTAAAATCTGCATTGGAAAACAATTCATTTATCATCAGGTTAAAGTTGAATGCTCTGTTTTTTTATCATTGTTTTTCTAGTTAACACTATTTAGTTTAGGAAAAGAATAATTAATGTTACAAAAAGTTCAGCTACCAAAGATTTAAAGCCAGTTCAAAAAAAAAAATTTCTTTCAGATACATAAATTATATTAACAGGTATTTTATCTATACTCTCCCTCTCTCAGTTCATTATCTTACTATTAAAATATTTCAAGCAAGGCTTTGATTTATTTCTTCTAATTTCTCATATAAAGACAAAAAAAGAAATTCAACGTACCAGCAACTAGCTTCAACCAATTATTGATACTTTGCAATTGCTCTTGTAATACACTGTTCACTAATAAAGTAAATAGGTAAGGTTTTGAAATAACCAACAATAGTCACTAACGAAACAAGTGAAAAAGATTTTGAAACAACTTACAATAAATAATGACACTTCAGTCGTTACCATGTTACATTGTTAGATTGCTTCCATTTTCTAGATATATACGTTTACTCCCTGTATAATAAAATGAAAACACTAACACATAGAAAGAGATAGTTAGCATATGTATATATCCATATTAAAACGTAACTAGGTTTACAGTGGAAGCTAATAGAAGGTTGGACAATTGTATTTTACCTGGAATACCTGTTTGAGAAGTATGGAGGGCCACATTTAGAGTACTATTTATGTTTTGAGGGGTTATAATACATTATCAATATCAATAATTAGCTGACAAAAACTTTCACTGCCATCAGTTTTAGCTTCATTAACACTTCTTTTTACAATTTACATTAAAATCCAGCATTTTATTTTAAACTTGCTTACCTAGTTATGGGGATATGTCAATAAAAAGTGACATTTCACAGAAATGCTGTTACCTTCTCCATTCTTGCTTTGGTTACTCATCCATGTTTTGTATTATTGGTAATTACCTATTTAACTTTCCAGTACCATTGATACACCTGGATTTGTCTTGTCGGTGTGAAAATAGTAAACCAATTAAATGAAAATTAGAACAAACTTATTAAGTTTGGGCTTTAAATATTATTATTTTTTTACATTTTGTTATTATTTGGTTGTTTTGGAAACGTTTTAATAATACTTACTCTGAATGGTCATAATGAAATTCCACTTCATACATCCAGTTAGTTGCATTTCAACTTGAATGATATTCACTGACGAACTTGTTTTGATACTTTGACAACTGCAATAGCCATTATTTCTGGTTATAGATAATTTAAAATACACAATTTAAAAGTCAAAATTATCAGTAACATTATATTTCAAAATAACAATAGGTCAGACAAGGTAACAGTATTCTTTGTCAAAATCAACTGATGTTTGCTGCGTATATGTTCTTTTCAACAGATAAGTTCGTTTATGTATACTCGTTGGAATTACAATAACTAATATTCAACAGACTTGAGTAGTACTATTTAAACCTAATTAGGCTTAACGGGTATCACAGAAAACAAATTTCTATAGAGTTCGAACAAATATAACTTACAACATTTTTTGGAATAAAATCAGTATCAGCATACATATATAATATCGCTAGATCTATGGTTTATTCCTATCTTTATATATATAAAAACGGCACGTTCGGGTTGAGAAAAATTTTTACGTAGAGGAGTCGAAACGTTGTTCACTCCTCTACGTAAAAAAATTTCAACCCAAACGTTTTACATATATATTCTCTACAGGTGGGTTTTCTTGACATCACTGATTATTATTCCTATCTTTGATAAACTTTACACTATATTCTGTTGTTCTTCCCCCATATTCATAAATTACTTATCGCAGCTCCATATTTATTCTAAATAGTTTGCAATCTGCTTTGTCCAATGGTATTTAGGGTTTACTTGTAGCTGTTTTGAGAAGTCAATTTCGTTAATAGTTGTTCAATCACATGCTATGATGTTATAAAAGGGTGAAGGACGAGAAGTTGCAGTAACAGTGAAGGAGAACATAAATCGCCTATGAAACATAATTTTTAGAATTATATTCTCAAGATATGATAGTTTCTTAGTTATTATAAACCCCTCATTTAAGAGGAGCACAAAATTTACAACAAAATTACAAGTATATGCAAGACTGGATATTAGCACTAGGTTTTTCAATTTATAGATGCCCCTTTGATACAGAACCTGTAGGTGTAATACGCTTATAGCTTAAAACCATATAATTAGTGTAAGGCCCTGGACTTCAGCTCGGCAAGCTCATACTTTATAAATCCGAGGTTGAATATAAGTGATTTTAGGAAAAAAATATATGTTCAAAAATCAGTTGAACAGAAAAACGCGAAAATATATAAAATTCCCGAAGCTCGGGTTATGGAGTGCTTTTCTTTATCTTGCATGTATAAGTGTTGTTTATAAACGAAACTCATAGGAGTTGTACGGAAATGTGAGTTTAAATATTTTTATTTTCCTTTACGAATTATGTTAACCAAATGCTACAAGACATGAAAATATTAATTTTCAAATATTTTGAGTCAAGGTTGTTGATGTAAAGTTAAAATTATAATTTTTACTTTTTCTAATTTGATATTGAGGTGTGTTCTCGACACACGAACCGTACAAACCCCATAAGTATCAAATCTAGCATTGTCAAGATTGTATAGTACCCATTATCCTTCATAACAGGGTTTATTCTTTTTAAACTACTTTCGGCTATCTGTTAACTTAGCGAGTTCATGCTAAATATACTGTTTTCCATGGGGGTATTATTTTCGTTTGACCTGGAACGAGGTGTAAAATAATATGCTTCACCGTAACAGTAGGACCACTTAGTTCTGAAGCTGTTAAGCTTACTGTTCATTTGATAATGCAGGATATTTAAATGTTTTTATAAGTTTATTCTACATTTTTTAATAGAAATATCTATTTATATTAAGTTCGAACATTTATTCCAGAAATATACCGGGTCTAAAATTATATATCCAACACTAGTTTGTGATGTAAAATTTTGATGAAAACCACCTAGCATTACATGTGCTACAACTTCAATATTCATTTTCAACATTAGTAAAAGGATCACATCATCACCAGCCAGTTTGATTCACTGATGATCAAGAAACCTGAACCGTCAGTTCATGATTGAATCACTGCTGTCATTTATAAACACTAGGAATCTTTAAAATCTAGCAAGTATAATAATCTTTAAATAAAATCACATTTATTCGATGATGTAATTATATGATACAGGTCTATCAAAAATTATGATTTACAAAGCTTTTTTTTAGGTATTTCAGTGAAATATTAGAAACAGGACCGTTGAAAGAAAGAAAATAATAACGTGGCTGCTATGTGTGCGAGGTTTAATAGATTTTTTGTAAATAAACTGACTAAACCGAAACCTATTCATATTCTCAGTTTTTACCTGAAAGTTTCTTCATTCTGAAACACGATTTTTAACAGAAGCTCATTGTTACGTTTGTCTCAAGTGTTAAAACCAGCTATTCTATTCATGAGCTGGCTTGGTTGAAGATTACGTACTTCTTACAGGTACATTTATTTTTCTTAATGTAACATGTCACGTTTGATTTATTGGTATGTTATAATGTGACTGACCATATGCACTTTTAGTTGGTATAGAGTAACTTAAGAGTTTGCAGTGAATGTTGTTGTCTATTATTCAAAATTAAGGAGGAATAAAGCAGATACCCTTCGAGTAAGTTTGAACAAAATTACCAGTCAGTAAATGTCTATTATAATAAAATGTTTAAGCTGTACTGCTGTTTATTTATAGTTGAGATTTATCGTCGACGAGTCACAGACACCTTCAGTAAAGAATCGGGCCTTCCAAAACTTGACAATAAGGCATTTTTTACTCAATTGTAAGAAAAATGTTCTGTTCAGCATAGTTCATAAAACATACAGTAAAAGTGCAAACACCTTGTGTGTGACAGTGATCTAATGTGTCATCTGTCCTCACGTTAACTCTTCCGTTGATTAGCCAAAATATGTTTAAATAATGGTTGTCACAATACGTATAAATTCCACCATGTATCATTTTGCTTTATAATTCAAAACAACTTGGACAATAGTCAGAAGTTTATAAATTAACACACGTTACATTTCACATGTGCCTTCGATTTGTAAATTATAATTATTGGTCCGTAATCTGCCTCTACCTGGTGGCACAACGGTATGTTAGCGAACTTACTACTAGAAACAGGGTTTCCATACCTATAGTGGGCAGAGCACAAATAACCCATTGTGTAGGTTTATGCTTATTTCCATATCAACAGTAATCTACCATAGTAGGAAGTTACTTTTTACAAGTATTGCCTCAATATTTAATGAAACGACCAGTTTCTGCTTTAATTGATCTGCAATTTTAGTCATTGAAACATCAGTTAGAATTTGCCAACAGTCCAATTTTTAGCATAAATTTATACTCAAATGCAAGAAAAATGTTATGTTTGGCATATTTCATAAAATATACAGTAAACAAATTACAAACATCTTGTGTGATAGCGATATATCACAAAATGGACAAGAATGCTTCAAAGCGTAGGTAGACCATTCTAGCTTCCAGTGATCTAGTAGTTTGACATTTATTGTAATATTTCGATACATAATCTTAACTGGGCATTTATAGTAAGTTTTTCAACTAATAACCATAGTCCGATATTTATAGTAACTTGTCAGCAAGTCGTAACATTTTGTCGTATGTAAAAGAAATTTTATTTCGCTGTGCGTGTGTACTAATATTCTACTTAAGTTGTAACATCAGCTGCTAATTTATTTTTGAATTCTCTACTCTGCAAAATTTGACTCGTCTCCAAGTAGGCCCTCCATCATTAAATCTCCACTTACTATCTATTTCAGTAGGGATAAATGTTGTTTTTTTTTGGTTCTCAATAATTCTATATTTAGTTTCTCCAACACGATTATCTAGAAATAATAATAAATTTAATGAAATAATAAATTTAAAGTCAAATTACATAGGCTTAGATATTAAAATTTGTCGTTATCGAACTAAGCTCAGAAAAGGCATATTACACAAGAAAGTTTATCGTTATAAAACCAAAATAAAACAAAAACTTCCATCGATGTTTTGTCTCCTTGAACACAGCATTATAAAAATTTGTAAATGCATCCGTTCCAGAGCTCCTAATTAGGTTTACGTTCTCCTGATTCCAGACATCCGTGGTTGCGGTCTTACAGGCCCTCTTGGAAACATGTAAACTCCTCTTTCAAGAATCCCAACCTCTAAAACCTTTAATCTGTTCAATTACCTTGTAAACAGTTTTCATTTTGTAAAGAATAATTCTGCGCTTCGGAAAAATTTTAAATTGTGAGCAGGACATATAAACACCTGCATCTAATCGTATATATTATTATAACATTTTAGTCGCTTTCCTATTAGAATCTATTACATAATATCGTGTGTTCATACAATATATCTATTTATAATTTGATAGGTGTACAATTTTTTATTTTAATGCCATTTGGTATATTTTAAGGTCAGTTTCCACCTATCTGTGGGCATAAATCGTCGCTCCCCTGTAAGCATGGGGGCTTATAACGCTAAGAATAGGGGCTCAATACTCGCTGTGAGCAGCTCATTGTATCGTTTTGTGTTACGGAATGAATGGTACGTCTTCGGATTTGCAATACTGAAATCAGTGGTTCGATTCGCCTCGGTGGACGTAGCATATAGCCCGAGGTGGCTTTGCTGTAAGAAAACGCCCACACTCTCAAAGAACAAACAAAATTTATCACTGTGTCTTACAAACAAGAAATAAATAAAAAATATATTTTATGTATGGGGTGGAAATTAATCTAACAGCAGCCATTATAAAACTTTACAAGTTGAAGGGGACTTTGAGTAACAATTTAGGGTAGTTTTTGAATTTCGCACAAAGCTGCTCGAGGGCTATCTGCGCTAGCCGCCCCTAATTTAGCAGTGTAAGACTAGAGGAAAGACAGCTAGTCGTCAACACCCACCGCCGACTCTTGGGCTACTCTTTTACCAACGAATAGTGAGATTTACCGTCACATTATAATGTGCCTACGGCTGAAAGAGCGAGGATGTTTGGTATGACGGAGATTCGAACACGCGATTCTCAGACTACTAGTCGAACGCCTTAACCCACCTGCCCATGCCGGGCATTTAGGGTAACTACTAACAGTTCAACATGATCAATCTTAAAATTACCATATACAGACGGGGTGGACAAAAAAGTGCCTCCTACCTGACAATGTTGATAATTTATATTTTGTTATTAGATAACAGAAAAAGTGTAAAAACTATATGTTTTAGAACGAACTCTACAAGATGTGTACAAATATGATCTCAAACCGTAATTTTAACACTGGCTTTAGTAAATGCCTGAACCTTTAATGATTTTAGTTACATTTTCTCATAAAAAAGTGTTGTGCACCTGCTGTAGTTTATTAGAGCTTCATATTCTAATTAGACTATAAAATAAACAAACAAGTTTCTCTGCAATTGTGAAGTCGTGAAAAGATATTTTAGAAATAAGAGAATTGATGTTACGGAATGGTCAGCTCAATCACCTGATATCAGTCCAACTGAAAATTTACTGGTTGAGTTAAACCGATTAACGAAAGATCGCAAGCTAAGCACGGAATATGAACTTTTTGATGCAGTCGAAGGAGGATGGCAGTCAATCACTGAGGAATATCTGCACAAACTCATTGAAAGCATGCCACGTCGATGTGAAGCAGTACTGAAATACAAGGGAAAGCCAACTATATATTAGCTTGTGAAATTGGTTTGTGTTATTTTGAGTTTCATTTTTACGTTCCATTATTGCAGAGAAACGTATTTGATCATTTTGTATACAGGCAAACTGTATCAAGATCTAAAATATTTGCAACAAGGCCTGGCATGACTAGGTATTTAAGGCACTCAACTCGCAATATGAGGGTCGTAGGTTCGAATTCCCGTCACACCAGACATGCCCTTTCAGTTGTGGAGGCGTTATAAAGTGACGGTCAATCCCATTATTCGTTGGTAAAAGTGTTAATATCCATACCAGCCGTTCTGAGATACATTTTTATTTCAAGTGGGTTTCTAGTTATCAAGAATTAGTCTTGCACTGCTAAATTAGGGACGGCAAGAGCAGATAGCCCTTGTGTAGCTTTGCGTGAAATTAAAAAAACAAACAAACAAACACAGTCAGTTGATAGAAACATGTTCGATTTATTACATCCTGAGTTCACTATCAGCTGATAGAAACGTTTTCCTTACTCATTACGCCAGGGGTGCTCGCACCCCTTGGAGGTGCGAGATAGCGTTCCAAGAAGTGCGAGATAACATTATAAAAATTTGTTTTGGCCACCTTCACTTTTATTCTTATATAAATAATTACTGTGAGGGGTGCGAGAACATATTAAAAATCTTTAGGTGTGCGGGGCATAAAAAAGGTTGGGAATCGCTGCATAACACTATGTAACAAATTTTTTACTTTTTTTTTGTTCCTGAGCAGAAAGTGTTATTTCCCAATTGCTTATGTTTAAAGTAAATGGAAAAGACCTATTTTTCTCTTCAAACTTTGCTTTTGTAACCTGTAAATGTGTAACGAAAACATGATGGGAGACTATATTTGGGGGCTGATACGTGAAAGTGATTTATATTACAGTCGCAAATTCGAAAAACTACTCACTTCTAAACATTTTTGTTTATTTTTTGTATAACTTGAGTATAAATACGTGTAAATCTTGATTCATATGTTGTATTATTCAGACCTTATGTAAATGAAAATGTCCAAATTTACCCGTTTTTACGTAGAAAGTAGGTTAATTTCTAAATTTCATTATCCAGGTCACAAAAGCAATGTTTGAAGGGAATAATTGACATTTTCTGTACTTTTTCAACATAAACAATTAAGAAACAACACATACTATCCAGGAACAAAATGTGTGTTACATAGTGTTATTTTTGTATTGCACTTTTTTTTTTTCAAATACGTGGTTGTAATACTTTCATCTTAATGCACAATATTCCAAATAATTACTCCGAAATAAATAAAACTATGTGCTATAATTTCTAGATAAAACTATTAACCAATCAGTACTGCCAGCTCATTCTTTTTCATGTTTATATAAAAACGTTTATGAAAATGATTATGTTCTTTTATATTTTCTGTTGGTACTCTGTTTGCATGTTTTCCAAAATATCGTATTGTATATAAATCTGTATTAGGCTTATGTTAAATATCTCGTGTAACGATGTCCTCTTAGCGACAAGAGTCTCTCTATAAAACAGCGGCGGACTTAAAGCTTATAACGCTAAAATCGAGGGTTCTATTCCCCACAGTGAATACATTGTATTCTATATACTTACGATTAAGAGCTTATTATATGACATATTTTATTCAAGCATGTAATATGTAGGAAATGGGCTGAAGTCTGTTGACGCTGAATGTTTAGACGAAGAGATATCTATACAAATGCATCAATAAACATTCATTAATCTCCTAGAGAAATTTCAGCAATAATATTTTACTTATTGAAAATGGATACGTTGCCGCCACGTTTGTTGTGAACTGTTAAGTTTTTCCTGGTAATTTATTTAATATACTTTTGTACTATGTTTTATTTTTCCGGGTATATTTTTTCTGAAACAGTCGTTGTTGTTGTTTTGAATTAAGCACAAAGCTATACAATGAGCTATCTATACTCTGTCCACCACGGTTATCGAAACCCGCTTTTTAGCGTTGTAAGTCCGCAGATATACTGCTGAGCTACTGGGGGGCCTGAAACAGTCAGTGTTAGCAACGTGATATTTAAAGTGAATAAAGTTTGTATAACATATTTGTTTACAAATAATTTAAAGTGTTTAATGTAAAGTTTCTTAAAATTTTAAATTATTAATTATATTTTAGCTTTATAAATTAACTTTATCTTTAGATGTGGGTTATAAACGAATGCAATCTGAAAATAATTAATATTCGAGCCTACAAAAGTTCCCTTCTATTGCGGCCCAGCGTGGTCAAGTGGTTAGGGGCGCTTGCCTCGCAGTGTGAAGGTCGTGGGTTCAAATTCCATCTCACTAACCACAACTACCCTTTCATTCGTATATATGTTATAATGTGGCTGTCGATTACCTTATTCATTTGTTAAACATGTAGTTTTGCGCGAAATTCTAAAGCAAACGTCTCCTCGTTGGATAGCGGTAAGTTTGTGGAAATCCTTCGATGGACACAGCAGATAGCGAGATGTGGCTTTGCTATACGTAAACACACACATACATCGAATAATTGTATTTTATTTTTTTTTAGATGGAATGCCATTCTATAAAACCCAAATACAATCAAGTATGAAATGAATTATTGAAAATAGCAAACACTTTAAGTATTCATAACAAGTTTAGCCTAAAAAATTCACAAAACTTTGTGTTTGGAATAAAAAATATTGAAAAATGCATAAGGTGGTTTTAAATTTTGAGGTTTACTCACAGAAACTCAAAAACACATATGATTATAAAACTTTAGTCCCTTGCCTGACTGACAATCGGTATGCATAGAATATGGATTGCGAAGAAAGTGGATTGGAGGAGTTAGAGACGAAACTTGATACTTATCAAAAGTTTGACGTCTCATACAGCCAAGATACAGTTAGTCATACGACGTTTTATATCTAATGAAAAACAAACTTAAACTACACATATTTTTTTTGCCTGTAAATGTATTTGTTATTTTGAATTTCGTGCAAAGCTACACGAGGGCTATCTGCGCTAGCCGTCCCTAATTTAGCAGTATAAGACTAGAGGGAAAGCAGCTAGTCATCACAACCCACCGCCAACTCTTGAGCTACTCTTTTACCAACCAATAGTGGGATTGACTGTAACATTGTAACGCCCCCATGGCTGGAAAGGCTAGCATGTTTGGTGCGACCGGGATTCGAACCCGCGACCCTCAGACTACGACTCGAACGCCTTAACCCACCTGGCCATGCTGGGGCCGGCTGTAAATGTAGATCTTGTGGATAGCTGTCCGTTATTGTATGGTTTTCATATGCGAATGTAGTAAAATGAGCAACGTTCACTGCATAAACTTTAATCCTCTGAGGGTATATGTATTAAATATTGATAGCATGATTTAACACGAAGTAGACTAAACAGTATGACAAGCAATGGTTAATTTTGTAAGCTATGGTTAATGTTTTTACTCTGGTTAAAATTTTTGGATACTTTTATTTTCACGAAAATTAGAGATAACGTTTTTCGTTTCGGCACTATTTGATGAAAGAAATGTCATTTCTTCTATTGAAATTTTTTATTTAAGTCTCTTAGTTTCGTTAGGAACGCACGAGCGTTTACTTTTAACAAATGGTTAATTTTATTTCCCTCTAATATTCTTACCCGAAATATGTTGGTTTTACTCATACATAATATTCTTTTATATACTGGATTCCTACAGCCTGAAGTCACACTCTGTCGTAAAGTTAAGTAACTATAAAGTGAATTAAAATTTGACCGCTATTGGATGAGGGTGAATGGTAGGAGGAATATTTTTTTATAGCGCCTGAACCTCCCAGGTCGCTCAAACATGACCACACACCAATCAAATCGTTAAACGTAGACGCTAAACACACGCATGGGTCATAGAAATAAACAGTATCATACCTACCTGAATGACCGAGTGTGTATGTATAGAACTACTGGGGATGGCTGGTATCGGTATTAGCACTTAAAATAAAGTATAGAACAACGTTTCGACTCTCCTAGGTCATCTTTAGGCTAACCTAATTTAGTAGTGTATAAATAATTATTCAAGACTTTCTTTTCAAAAAGAACCCATTTAATTATTGAACATAAATAAAGTTTTTAAGTTATTCAGACTTTAAAAGGAAGAATTTTCTCATTCAAAGCGAAATAGTTTATTTTCGTGCCACAAGGTTGTTCCCTAGTGGGACAGAGGTAAGTTTACGTAAATGCAATGCTAAAATCCCATGTATGATTCCTTGCGGTGAACACAGCAGATAGCCCAGTGTGGTCTTGCTTTAAAACAAACAAGAAAGCCACGAAATCACCGACGAAAACGAATTTTGTGCTTAAATGAAGAAAAAAAAACACATACTAATTACTGATAAATAATTTCATTTTCAAGAAGAAAATAAAAAGCTGTTTCGTAATAATACACCACTGAAAGTTAACATTTAGCGATTCGAGGCTTTTGTTGTATTTATTGTGTTTTTTAATGGGCTCACGTTGCATTGATCTTAAGATTTTCTGAAAGAATTCCAAGAAGTAGGATTTGTTAGCACCCGAACAGTGAAAAATCAATAGTCCTGAGACCTTAAAATGTGATCATTATGTACATTCCAATGTCATCAATGCTGCGAAGTGTTTTCATGTCACTGTATTTATAAGAAAGTCTATTTCGTAGACAATTACAGTATCAATTGACTCGAATGTACGACTTAGGGAAAGTTGGAAACCGCGTGGTTTCACAATGGGTAATGGACACTTACACGTTTCGCATTTGAAGTACATGATCAATCTTCGTTGTTTTTCTTCGTTTAGAAATTATCAGGGAAACCGTTTAAACACAGAAACAAAACTTAGTGTTCAATACGTTCATGTTGAACTGTACTTCATGCCACGTAAAGGTTAGAAATGGCTACTCCTAAAACGGAGGGCGGCTGTCATTTTTATAACTTAACCATAGCAAAAAAATGTGGAGTGTGTTCACTTGTATCTTGTGAACTCGAACTTTGAACTTTTCGATCCACAGTCTGGTATACCATCAACTAGACCACTCCCAGAGTATACAATTGTTACACTGGAGTTTGATTCCCTCTTGTAAATGACACAAGTATAAATAAACATTTGTAAACGATCGCAGTATGTTGATATTTGAACTTTAATATAAATCATGTTTTATATTATATCATTTGAAAGATTCTAGAAAATATTGCTTCCCCCACAAAAAATACAAGTTAATGTATTTATATATTGTGTGTCTATCCTACAATATAATACTAAAGTACAAAATACATTAACTTGTATTTTTTGTGGGGGGAGATTTTTTTTCTAGAATCTTTAAAATGATATAATATAAAACATAATAATCTATTTATTTTGTACTTTAATATTATATTGTAGAATAGACATACAGTTATAAATAAGCAAAACACGTCTTTTATACAAAAAATAATAAGTGCTTACACGTACATAATATAAAACAATCATAAATTCGTAGAAAATTCAAAAATATAAAAACAACTGTATTGTAGTATTTGTGATAAAATATTATCGCAATACATGAACAACAGAGACGTACCTTGAATCGTCCGAATAAACACAGTTATTCGTATGAAATGAGGCCGTTATGTATTTCATATACGAAAATATATATCTGGTCACTTTCACGCCAAGACATTGTGACCTCAGGATAACTATATATATAAATATAATCAATTATGAACAGTAAAATTAAAGATAAATGATATATTTCTTATTCGTGAAATACGTAAAACAACAATAACAAACACCTGCACATTAGAAAGTGTATATTGCTTAAGCTACAATTTGTGTTTCAATAAGAGTTGTCACAAAACATTGATACAACGTTGTGGAAACGTTTTGGTCGATTTTGTTGTTGTTGTTTTTTTACTTTTTGAAAAGCATATACCATACAAAGTATATACCAGACGAAACTGTTCAACACTTTAAAACATATAAATTATCATTATAATTTTTATAAATTGTTTATTTCATTAACATATTAATTCACTATTAACATCTAACAGTGCCACGACGGTGTCACAACGTATATTGCCTGACGTTGTAGATTTTACCGATGTACAACTATTCAACTATTGTAGAGACATTGTGTGTTAGATGGATTAGTGTTAAGTGATTATATATACTATTTCTACCATTATGTTCGCCTTTGGGGCTACAAGTGCGTTATAAGGGTGACGGTCAAATCCCACTGTTCAGTAAGACAAGGGTTAGTAGTGAGTACATTTGACGGTTTCAGAGGAAAATACAGTTTTTGACTTGTGAGGATTTGTTTGTTCGTTTTGGAATTTCGCACAAAGCTACTCGAGGGCTATCTGTGCTAGCCGTCCCTAATTTAGCAGTGTAAGACTAGAGGGAAGGCAGCTAGTCATCACCACCCACCGCCAACTCTTGGGCTACTCTTTTACCAACGAAAAGTGGGATTGACCGTCACATTATAACGCCCCCACGGCTGGGAGAGCGAGCATGTTTGGCGCGACTCGGGCGCGAACCCGCGACCCTCAGATTACGAAGCGCACGCCTTAACGCGCTAGGCCATGCCAGGCCTCGACTTGTGAGGAAGAGGTCAGTTTTTGTTTCCAAGTTTATTACACTAACCAATGAAAAATAGGGACTTAAGATTTCTCCATTTCGAAAGGACTGTTATACTTTACACTTAAGAACTAATGAGCAGTACTGTTCTAACATGTCGGTCGTAGTTAATATTTCGGTTTTTTTGAAGTTTAGTACAAAGCTACACAATGGGCTCTCTGTGTTTTGCCTACCACTGGTAGAGTAGACACCTACTCGCTGTCTGACGTTCATCAGTGGTAAGTTTACAGACTTGTTTGGTTGGTTTTCGAATTTCGCGCAAATCTATATGTGTGGGCTGTCTGCGTTAATCATCCATAATTTATCAGCGAAAACCTAGAAGGAAGGTAACTAGTCATCACCACCCAAGGCCACCTCTTGGACTACTCTTTTACAATTGAACAGTAGGATTGACCGTACATTATAACACCCTCACGGCTGAAAAGCAGAAAATGTTTGGATGTGTTGGTTGGCTGGGAATTTGAAACTGCGACCCTCAGATTGCGGGTCGAGTACCCTAACCACCTGGCCATGCCGGGCCCTCTTCGAAGTTACAACATCCGCAGTTCGATTCCCCATAGTAGATAGTGCACAGATAACATATTGTGTAGCTTTGAGATAAAACAAATAAACATGCTGTCTGGAAGACAGTCATATAGTGTTAATAAACAAAGTGGCAGCAAAATTTATAAGGTTAGTAGACCTTTTATACCATTTCAGTCTTCAAATATGCTTATAAAATTATTATTGTTAAAATTACAAAACAAGGTTGCGTACATGTGTAGATTCGAATACGTCTGAAAGAAATTCACTTTTTTAATTGAATATGAATAGTTAGTGTATAGTGTTATAATACGAGCAAAACAATTGTCATGTGACTCAAAACATGGCGCCACCTTTAATGATAACCTTCGAATATGTGCATTCTTGGGCTTTTGTTAACAGCAACTTGTGAAAGTCATATGGTACTTCAAATTAATTCCATGATATACAGTTATGTGCGCTCCCCTTGAGATGGGTTTCTCCTCTCCCCACGAACGGGTGCATCATTACTCGAGTGAAAAGATTACTGCATGTTTAAAAGATTCTGACATTCAGTTAAAAATAATGATCTACTACGTGCAGAATACCTGAGTGATATTCTAGAAACATTTACCTGAATATATAAACAAATACCTTCTAGTCATGGAACTATAAAGAATTATAGTTCCACAAATAATACATTTTGTTTGTTTGTTTGTTTTGGAATTTCGCACAAAGCTACTCGAGGGCTATCTGTGCTAGCCGTCCCTAATTTAGCAGTGTAAGACTAGAGGGAAGACAGCTTGTCATCACCACCCACCGCCAACTCTTGGGCTACTCTTTTACCAACGAATAGTGGGATTGACCGTACATTATACACCCCCACGGCTGGGAGGGCGAGCATGTTTAGCGCGACGCGGGCGCGAACCCGCGATCCTCGGATTACGAGTCGCACGCCTTACGCGCTCGGCCCAAATAATACATATAAACATATTTTCACTGGTGAAGTCTCTGGTAACTAGTTAAAGTTACTTATGACTGGAATTAACGTCCTTTATGTGGTTTTATTTTCACACAAGACTAAAAACAAAGTCTTAAATGTGGTTTTATTTGCAACGATGATGTTTCCAGTTTATATGTCGAAGGATGGTGAAACATTTCTTTGATAAAGACTTGTATAAAATTATAAAAATGATAATTTTCGAAATTATTTGACGAAAAATGGTAAAGTTTTTGTGTGAAAAAGACTCATAAAAATGTCGATAATGACAACTATTAGGTTAATGATTAAAAAATAAAAGTTTTACATTTATACACGTATACGAATTTAATTCGTAGATAAAATAGAAAGCCTGTAAATGTAACAACTTTGAAGTTACTCTTTGATAGATTATTTAGGCAGAGTATTTAGGATGAAACTTTGTAGAATGGACGGCAACTGCCTTCAACTTTGAAGTTATTAATGAAGAAAAGTAAATGAAAGTAATAAATATGATGAGTTTTAAGCCATCGACTAAAAAAGAAAATGTTTTCACAACACTGAAGCGCAAAATCAATTATAATAACCATTAGAATATTGTGAAAGAAGGTTTATTTTTCATATGTGAATTTTCAGTTATATGTTTAAATAATCATCCGATAAACATGTTGGTGATAAAAGGAGAATAAAGTATTTAATGCATGGCACTGAGGCTCATCCATTGTACTCTAGGCCTGGCATGGCCAAACGCGTAAGGCGTGCGACTCGTAATCCGAGGGTCGCGGGTTCGGGCCCGCGTCGCGCTAAACATGCTCGCCCTCCCAGCTGTGGGGGTGTATAATGTGACGGTCAATCCCACTATTCGTTGGTAAAAGAGTAGCCCAAGAGTTGGCGGTGGGTGGTGATGACTAGCTGCCTTCCCTCTAGTCTTACACTACTAAATTAGGGACGGCTAGCACAGATAGCCCTCGAGTAGCTTTGTGCGAAATTCCAAAACAAACAAACAAACAAAGCATGGCACTGTCATAGAGGGACTAACTACATAAATTGTGCAATAGGCAGATGTTATTTTCCTGACTGATTCTGGTTGCGAGACGTCTGGCAATAAAATGGAACCTATGGGAGAATTGCTTAGTTTCCTAGAATCCATGCAAGACCAACAGCAGCATCAAAATCTTGTCAATTGCATGTTCTCCACTTTTGTAGACATGTCAAAGGATTTCTTCGGTATAATGTACTCCGCATTTGTAGACATAATAGAATATAGAGGATTTTGTCAATATAATGTCCTCCAGTTTTGTAGATATAATATAGGATTTTCTCAGGATAATGTTCTCCACTTTTGTAGGCTCTATCAGCTCAGACAAGCTGAAAGGTTCCATAGGGTTGTCACTTCTTTAATCATTGAACAAATGTTGTCTTCCACGTGAAAATAGAAGTATTCAATCAACAAAATAAACCTATGCAAAGCTTCTGTCATGTCCAGTAGAAAACAAAATAGCCCATAGATGAGTGATAAACTAGATTCTGATTGGTGAGAAGTTCAGCTGAAAATGTGGTTTAAATGTTGTGATCCAGACAAAGCTATTAATCAATGCCCTATATAAGTGTCAGTTTTTCAAGTTTACATGTGTACGTCTCGTGTATATAAAAAATTACATCTTTGGATAATCCAATCCATCAAACGCTGTTAGGTCACGCGCATAGCCAGCTCTGAACATTAACGAAAGTATCAACTGCACTGTATCTTCCAATAGCGTATCACAGATTAGATCAAACACGTGTTTACGCACATAAAAATACATTTCTACATGACTATTGCCATATACATATATTTTAATAATAAGTATCATAATATATACTAGCAATATTAGATGGGCTGTCTCTAGTTCATTTGATTTATCATGATTAATAAAAAGATACTTTAGTTTTTATTGATAACTGTAGTGCTGTCACTTAGTAGTTGATAAACTTTATATCTTCTTTCTTCTTCAAAGCAATGCATACATTTCTTTGTGTAACATCATTTGATAGCTCAGAAAGTAAGAAACACTACTTATTTCCAGTCATTGGTTTGTTTTACAATTAAGTAGTTATTATAATTGCTGTTATACCAGTTAATTCGAGCCATGCTAATCTAGAAATCATTGTTGGTATTTTGGTTAATCATTCGTTGTGACACACGGATCGTCTACTGAAACTTTATTGTCTAGTTCTTCATGGGCAGCTAGCTAGCCATGTGATTCTAGCATCTTACTACTCATCAGTTGTGTGGAGGTTATACATAACACTATTCCAATATCATCTGGCTTGTCACAATCTAAACTGCTGATTCCTGACCTAGACAGCGAGAGATTCAGCAGTAATGCATGGTCTTGGCCTGACAATATTTTCAATGCACTTAAGTAATGTCTACCAGCTGCCACACATAAATGGATAAGCCAATATGACGGAGAATGAGATAGAACCTGTCCAGTCACAACTGAGTTGCTTCATTTATCCTGGCGCATAACAGACCAATTCACAGTCTCCATTCTTGAACATTAATTCCCTAACTGTTTTTCACAACATAAATCCAGTATAGAAGACATTCTTAGCTCTTGATACAAAAAATTATGAGCATACCAGTACACATCCATTCTGAAAGGGAGATTGTATTTCTTGTTCAAACATATGTATTATCACCATCATAACATATGTCAAATGATCATTGCAGTCATTTCTGTCAAGATTATTAAAAACTTTAAATACATCCACATATTAGTTAGTTTAGTTCATTCTTATAAACTATCAGACTGGGATTTATAAGGCAAAATGTGCATATCCGCCATATCCAACATTCTACACAACTCAGAGAATAGATGGTTGTTGAACTTAGCTTCTTGTATTGTGTGAATTTTGTCAGAGAAGTTTAATTATTGAATTTACCGCACCACCAATACACCTCTCTCTTTCTTTGTGAACCTGACGACGACCGAAGAAGGTCGAAACGTTGTTCACTCCTCTACATAAAAAAATTTTTCTCAACCCAAACGAGCCGTTTTTACATATATATATTTCTACAAGTGGGTTTTCTTGACATCACTGAACGTCAGCTTGTTGATTTTCTATGCCAACACAAAGAGGATTATTGAACAACTCTATCCTGCTTCTTAGCATTTCAAATTCTTCGAATCTTGTGTTAAACGCATCTATGATACCTTCAATATTTACATAAAATTCTAAAAAATCAAGTGGCTCGTCATCTTTGAACTGTTATGTTAATTTATGACAACTTGGAAAGTGAGCCAAGTCGATGTTTTCTAAACAAACTTTGAAAATTCTTAACTTATTTCGAAACCCTTTTATGTTTCCCATTAAATCTGATACCATCTGGTTTCGTCCCTGGAGTTTCAGGTTGAGATTCTTAAGGTGAGTGGTGATTCTGTGAGAAAAGCCAGTTTTTTTCCAAAAAATCCTTACTTTTGAGTTCTTCATCCATTTATGTTGTATCTGATGAAATAAACTGATCGAGGAATGCAGGGATTTCTTTCATTATTCCAAAGAATCATTCAAGACACTTTTCGACGCTGAGCCATCTTATTGGTTGTAAAGAGCAAAATCCCCATATTCTGCCTCCATATCCTCCAAAAACTGCTTAAGCTGCCGATGTAAAGAGCTTTGTTTCACTGATTTCCCATACAAAGCTCCTTGATGAATAACACAATGAAATGTTGGACAAGTTACTTCATTTTCTGTAAGAAAACCAATAAAGCCTAATTTTTTCCAATCATCGCAGGTGCGCCATCTGTCACTATTGCTTAACACTTATTAAAACTTCCGATTTTATCAACTAAATCTTTCAATGCCTCGAAAATATCCTTTCCTTTTGTGGTCCCACGAAGGGCACATACATTCAATAATTTCTCTTTTGTTGAAAAATCTTCATGAATAATGCATACAAATATTAACAGTTGATTTACATCTGCTTGATCAGTACTTTCGTCAAGACAAAGCAAGAAATCAGCACTTTTTTCAACCAACCCAACAAGTTGGTTTTCTAATTGTTCTCCCATATTAGTGACCCTTCTTTGTATGGTTTGGTTGGAAGGTGGCACTGATTCAAATTTCTCAGCAATTTTGGCATCTCTAAACACCTCTGCCATTTGAAGAACACATTTTTTTATTAAAGTGCCATCAATAAAAGGTTTCTTTGCTCTTGCAAGTTCCAAAGAAACGATGTACGAAGCATTCAAAGCAGATGTCTGGCTTTCTGACAACTTGCTAAACATACTCGTTTCTTGTTTTAATCTCTTGCTGAAAACTGCAATCTGAACTTTTCTAGTTTCTCCTTCATATTTTTGATACTTTCCTTCAATCATTGTTGAATAATGCCTTTTCACATTAAATTCTTTGGACACTGATATAATTTGCACACAAACCAAACACTGCAACTTGCCGTTATTATTTGTAATTAAATAATCAAGTTCCCAACGTTTCTGGTACACTATATTTTCATTGTCAATCTTACGTTTCTTAAAAACTTTGCCCATGTTCATATTTACCACGGAACTGAACAGTGATAATTTACAACACGTCAACCTCCACAACAGCAAACGGACAGACTGGCAACAGCCACCAGCCAGGCGAGTTCACTTTGTCTAGCAGATGGGAGGGAGCATATAGCTGAGCGAGTGCACTTTGTCTATCATGGTATAATACGCCGAGTTGTATGTGATATAATTTAAAAGCTATTACTATCAAGTTATTACTGTAAAATTATAAAGGCATAAATAATAAATATATCGGTGCAGACAAAATAAATTATAAAATTTCATTAGTGAATATCAGTTAGAGTATTCATGCATTTTTACCTCGCAAGTCAGAATTTTTCATTTCTTCACTACAAAATAAATTATAGAAGTAGGTTATTTTTCAATGGACCTTCGCGGACCACATAAAACCATACTGCAGGCCGCCTGTTGGAAATCCCTGATGTATAATATCAGGAATACAGAGAAAGGACATAGACTAGATGTTGGACACGCCCCTTGTAAAATGTTTTGTTTGTTTGTTTAGAATTAAGCACAAAGCTACTCAATGGGCTATCTGTGCTCTGCCCAGCACGGGTATCGAAACCCGGTTTTTTAGTGTGTAAGTCCGCAGACATACCACTGTGCCACTGGGGGGGGGCATTGTAAGATTGTACAGAGGAAGTTTCATTACAACATGCTCATTCCTACCTTGTTTGCTCGCTTTTTGTTCACCCATTCTTACCCATTTAATTTTTTTAAATCTTTTTCTGCTTGTACTCTTTTTTTCATATAACGTGGCATGATTTATTCATCGTTCACTCATTCATGTTGATATTCTGTATATATGTCATTAGTATGGGTGTGCACAACAATATTACGGTACGTGAAAATAATGGTCTAGGTATGTGTGGTGTGTATTCTCTTCACTTACAGTGCGTGTACACTTTGTGAATGTGCGTGTGTGCTCTACGTGTGATAACACACACTCTATATTGTATAATGTCATTCGGTTGATATAGTGTGAGTTGTGGTTGTGTGTATATCCTAAGGGTTATTAAGTTAATTTAAATAACTACTTCAGCTATCACTAATAAGTGGTCTCTGTGCTATAGTTCTATTTGATGCACCGGTGGCCATGGTTAGTCTGTTTGTTGCACAGCTTGAAATATTAAGCATTATCAATCAATTAAGGTTAACGAGAAATTTATGGTTTTGTATAATTTCTGTGTCTGCTCTGTTCAGTTTCTCAAGTAGTTCTATGACTTGTAATTTTGTATGTAGTTTATTATATTTCATATTATTTTGAAGATTTGTTATTCGGTTGTTAAAGGTGTATATGAGTAAACAGTGTGCACTGCATGTATCGCCCCATTCATATAATTGTATGTTAGAACTAAAACAAAGTAACTGAAAATGTTTAACATTGTAAAATTTGTCACGTGTCGACAGTCCGGAGCTTTCTACGTCCGCAGGTGTGCAGATCGTCGAGTCTAGTAGTCTGTAGCTGCTCAAAGACCAGTGTTAATGTCTTTATCACTGCTGTACCAGTGACATCAACGTCTGTATCACTGCTATACCAGTGGCATTAATGTTTGTATCTTTGTTCTGTCAGCAGCATTAGTGCCTGTATTCTTACTTTATCAGTACCCTTAATGTGTGTATTCTTACTCTATCAGTAGTCTTAATGTGTGTATTCTTACTCTATCAGTAGCCTTAATATAGAGCATGACCAGGCTTCTTTAGAACGTTCGAGTCGTAATCTAAGGGTTGCGGGTTCGAATCCTTGTTACCCCAAACATGCTAGTCCTTTCAGCCATGGAGGCGTTATGTGGGACAGTCAATTCACTGTCCATTGGTGAAAAAATAGCCCCAAACTTGGCAGTGGGTGGTGATAACTACATTATCTGCCTTCCCTCTAGTCTTACACTGCTAAATTAGGCACGGCTAGTTAGAGTTTATATGAAGTCTACCTGACCTTTATATCTGACGGTTAACCGTAAACTTGATAAAAAGAAGACAAATCCATTAGCCTGAACTATTTCTAGTATCTTTGTCAAATAAGCCTACAAATAAATGTTCTTAAAAAATTTCGTAACGTCGTGTAACTAACCATAACGTCTACTAATCTCGTATTCCTCTACCTGTAGGTATGTCTTTGAATTTGCAAATCAGCCAGTTTGTAGAGTTGAGGTTGGTAGTTATAACTGCATGTTGACATTGTTTAGCGTTTCATGGATATTATAATAACTCCGAAAATTGATTACTTTCGGAAAGGACATTTAACAACTTTTTTGGACATAAAATATTCGTACATTCAGAGCATAACGACTTTTTTCAGAATTTCCAAGATGAGAACATACCTTGCGCTTGATGTATTGGAAAACAGATAAATATATATCAAGTCTATGGAGTTATCTATGATTATATTATTGAAATGAATGCTACGAAACCGTCGTTTTCATACGCTATATTGGCTTACGGTAAGAAAGCCGGGAGGAATAATATGATGTGGGCATGACAGTTTTAAGATGGAGGTTTTCTGATGTTATGAAGATGCACGATCGTCAGATTGAGCAGGACCTGAACTGAAGACACGTACTGTAACGACCTGGTGAATATAAAATTTGTTTCAATATTATGTACTCGATCCATGTAGTTTAGTGCAACGAAGCTTATGGAAGTTACGTATGATTTGTTTTTTTATTGAATTTCGCGCAAAGTTATTCGAGGGCTATCTACGCTATTTCTCATTAATGTAGAGGTGGTAGATTAGAGGAAAGAAAGCTAATTGATATGTCCATAAGACAACACTACGTCTATACTTTACAAATGAGATATGGAATTATAACGCCCATACAACTGATACGACGAAAATTTGCGTGACTGGATTCGAATCCGTGACCCGCATGTTGCAAGTGGCGTTCCCTAACCAAAATGACATGCTTGGCCCTTACACAAGTAAGCCATCTCTACTGAGAACAAGCTGTCCTCTGCCAAAAAAGGTAGTATTAAACTAAGTTTGTTACTCTGGTATTTTAATAAAACTATTTTTAAAGACAGCAGAAACAAAACTATGTGAAACAACTACGTTTCAGAGGTTTACATGTAAATTAAGACACAAGAGAGACACTTTACGTTTCGTATTATATTTTACTTTATTTACATTTTCTGATTGCGATACTTTCAAGACATCAAGATATTAACAAAATTTGATAAATTCGACAAAACAGAATATATCTAAACAAAATCATAACATCGCTTTAACAATTGATACCCTGTACTTGTAGTCTATAGCAGTTGTATACCAGCAAAGATCTCAATGTGTGTAATCCACAATCTTGAACCCAATAAATGACAGTTGTAACTGCCCCAGTTAGAGCTATAAATCATCAGTACAATACATACAACAAAATATATTTATAGTTTATACATATCAATCTTAAAACGAATTACCTCAAACCTATCCTAACATTGGTTGCTAGCTCCTTATAGTGGTCGTTTTGGACCTTATTCGACGCTACATCAACCAAGTATTTAGTTTACAATCTAATATAGATTCTAAAAGTAAAATACAAATCTCCTTTTCCTTTCAATAGCCACACGTCCAGTTTAGCTTCTGGTACGATCACTACAAACTTGTTTCATTGTTTTAGTTCTTATCTCTACCAGTAAAACATTGTTTTATTGTATTCAACTGTTAATTAAGTAAAGGAAATTAAACGCGATATCAGAAAAACACGAAACAATAAACCGATTTTTAATAAAAAAAGTTCATTAGTGCTTCAAAAAACAAGTAATTGCCGTAATGATTTCCTTATCTTAAATAGATAAATTTTTATCTAATTTTATCACTTTTATAATTTGGTTTAGACCTTATAAAGAAGTGGTTCAAACATACCTTAATGTAGTGAAAACATACCAATAAAAATTGTTTCATTGAACTTCCTTTTTTTAATACTTAATCATAAGAGATGTACAGAGTATTCGGAAAGTCACTGTGCACTTATATGTTTATTAACAGACAAAACTGCACAGTGACTTTCCGAACACCCTGTACTTGTTTATTAATGGTTATACAAAGAACTAGGCTTTGAGTATAGATATAAACTCCCACTATCTTTTAATAAACACAAGTAACTTGTATCAAACAAAATATTATTATAAAACGAAAAGTTGTTAGAATTTATATATATCGAGTTAAAACTCCTTACTTAATTATCAATTCTATCACAATATTACGATACTGGAAAGACTTTATATACATGCATCAAGAATGCTTTAAGTCAAGTTTAGCAGACTTTACACATGCTAGTATTAAATGTTCTCTAATGCTACTTTACAGGAGTCTTTACAAACTTTTCAACAGCAACTAATTTTACAAATATACAATAGTATAACAGCCCTATTTCATACATTTTTAACAAATACAAAATAATTTACAAATATTCTACTGATAATGACGATGAATTGGCATAATATCTCAATGAAATACACAATTTATTCTATGTAAAGTTTCTAATAAAATATAGTTGGATCAAAATTAAATTATGAAATGGTTTTAGTGCGAAGGAAGATTTCATATATGATATTTCGAACCAACAACAAATTTTAAAAATTATATTTGCATGTAACAATTTAAGTGTATTAAAGTACTTAAATCATTTTGTTTCTATAACACATTATTTAGTTAATAGTTACAGTAGGCTATGAAATACACAAACACCATAGTCATCATGTAAGTGAAGATAACCTAGTACCTATGTAGACTTCCGGTTTCACAGTATGTTAATGTCATCTCTATACCTTATGCTTTTTATTTGAATTCTCGCAAAAGATTATGTTAAACTTGTAGGATCAGTTGATAAGTTTTTAGGCCCTTCAAATGCAGCTTTGTTAATCTCATCAACGTTTCGTTTTCTGAATACATAATCTCTGAATTTAGAAAATCTTTCATTTCGCACCTTATTGAGTTTGTCAAATATACGTTTTCCAAAATCGTTAAATCCAGAACGGTCAATTTCATCAAAATTTCGTTTACCGAAGTGCTTCAACCAAAGTGGATCTATTTTCTGAAAATTTTTGTTACTAAAGTCCGTAAGCTCGGATCGACCAATTTCATCAGAATTTCTTTTCCGAAGTCCTTAGGTTCAGATCGATCAATTTCATCAAAATGTCTTTTACCGAAGTCCGTAAACGCAGATCGGTCAATTTCGTCAAAATTTTTTTTTTCAAAGTCCTTAAATCCAGATCGGTCAATTTCATCAAAATTTCTTTTTCCAAAGTCCTTAAGTCCAGATCGGTCAATTTCATCAAAATTTCTTTTTCCAAAGTCTTTAAATCCAGATCGATCAATTTCATCGAAATTTCTTTTTCCAAAGTCCTTAAATCCAGATCGGTCAATTTCATCGAAATTTCTTTTTTCAAAGTCTTTAAATCCAGATCGGTCAATTTCATCAAAATTTCTTTTTCCAAAATCCTTAAGTCCAGATCGGTCAATTTCATCAAAATTTCTTTTTCCAAAATCCTTAAATCCAGATCGGTCAATTTCATCAAAATTTCTTTTTCCAAAGTCCTTAAGTCCAGATCGGTCAATTTCATCAAAATTTCTTTTTCCAAAGTCTTTAAATCCAGATCGGTCAATTTCATCAAAATTTCTTTTTCCAAAATCTTTTAATCCAGATCGATCAATTCCATCAAAATTTCTTTTTCCAATATCTTTAAATCCAGATCGATCAATTTCATCAAAATTCGTTTTACCAAAGTCAGTTTTTTCATAATTACGCTTACCCAAATCATCAAATCCACTGCGATCAATTTCGTCAAAATTTCGTTTACGAAATCCTTCAAATGCACTTCGTTTCATTTCACCAAAGTTGCGTTTTTTAAACCTGTCAACTCCAGCTGTATCAATTTCAGCAAAGTTGCGCTTCTTGAATCCACCGAATCCAGCTTTATCAATTTTATCAAAGTTGTTTTTGTTAAGTCCACTAAAACCGGATTGATCTATTTCATCAAAATAACGTTTCTTGAGCCCAGTTTTATCAGTGATATGAAAAATGTGTTTTATGTGACTCATAAACTCATGGTTGAGTGCCTTTTGTTTTATCTTGTCCGTGTTCTTGTCTTGAACTAGATTTTCTTTTACGTTTGTGTTCACCTTGACATCCTAAAATACAAAAATATTTTGTTATTAGAAACCCCTGACACAAAAAGTTGCACAGTTGCATATTTAATTACATGTTTGATCGAATTCTTTGTTTGTTTATTTTGAATTTCACGCAAAGCTATACGAGGGCTATCTGCGATAGCCGTCCCTAATTTTACAGTGTAAGACTAGAGGGAAGGCAGCTAGTCATCACCACCCATCGCCAGCTCTTGGGCTACTTTTTTACCAACGAATAATGGGATTGACCTTTACATTATAACGCCCCACTGAAAGGGCGAGCATGTTTTGATAAGACGGGGGATTCGAACCCGTGACCCTCAGATTGCGAGTAAAGCACTCTAACCACCAGACCATATCAGATCCGATTTATTAACCTTTTTTACTATACGTGTTGTTTTTTCTATGATGAATATTTAACTAGTTATAGTCCTTTAAAGGAGTACTATTTAATTTCTTCTATTGGCTAAATCAATTAACTAAACATAGTTACTCAATGTCCACATAACTCCATCTTTTCAGTTATTTTCTGCAACATTTTTTACTCGTTCTAGTGTATATTAAAATAAGTAAATAACCAAAGTTTTCCAAGATAAATCTGAAATTTAAGTTATCAATACAAGACCGAGATGGTCGTGAAAGATAATAAAATTTTAATAAATTGTTATTACACAGTATCGATAGATGGGGCTGTCCATTGTGAGAAGCCGAACACTCGGATGTTTGTGTAACAAATCCGTAAATGTATTTTTAACCAATACGAGAATGATAAATAATGTTAATTTATGTTGTTGTTTGCGACAGACAGTGTAAAATGTCGCAAATTAATCCTAAAGGCGTCGAATTAATTTAAGAGAATAAAAAAAAACGGTCTCATCGGTTTAGCAGAGATCATCTTCGAGCGGTATTGTACGAATTTCAATGCATAAACTCATTGTTCTTCCTCACGTTTTACTCCAAAAGAAAACAACAACTGTTAACCTGATGTTGTGTACTTCCTTACATGTTTTTAACAACATGACTGGTTTGAAATTCGCACAAAGCTACACGAGAGCTATCTGTGATAGTCGTCCCTAATTTAACAGTTAAAAACTAGAGGGAATGCAACCACCAACTCTTGGGCTACTCCTCTACTGACGAGGACTGGTATGGCCAGATGGTTAGAGTGCTTGACTCGTAATCCGAATGTCGGGAGTTTGAATTCTTCGTCACCGAACATGCTGTGTGGCCGTTATAATGTGACAGTCAACTTCACTTTTCGTTTATAAAAGAGTAGTTAAGAGTTAGAGATGGGTGATGATAACTAGCTGCTTTCCCAATAGTCTGTCTCTGCTAAATTAGGGAAGGCTAACGCAGGTATCCCTTGTGTAGCTTTGCGTGAAATTCCAAACAAATAAATTACTTTTAATGTTATGAAATAAACAGACTGACTTCTCCTAGATGTGTCACATGAAAATCAAATCTTGAAGTTTACTCAATCGGTGAATCATGTCACAAAACACAGAAATATCGCAAAAATTATGTTCGCAACTTTGATTAACAACGACTTGCGTACAACAGGTGGGCACTAATTGTTGTAACTAGAAATTGTTGTCGCTGTTGGAGCGAAACACATCGAAAAATTATTAATTTGTTTATCTTAGAGCAAAGCCACATCAGGCCTATCCGTTGTGTCCAATGTGGGAATCAAGCCCTGGCTTTTAACCTTGGAAGTCCATGAGCTTACCACTCTTCCATCGCCCATAAAAGGAGGGAGGGGACGAAAAAAATTGTAACACGTAGCAACGTTAATTTTCTGTGAGCTGTGAACGCATTTTATGATTAATTATCCACACCCATGATTACTACGAACACTTGATAGGAGTCATTCTTCTTACAAAAGTTACGATACAAATAGACTTATAAATTGTACAGAAATAAAAAAAAACGGGTTTTAGTTACTAGGTAATTCTGGCACCTAATAGCAACTTGTTAAGTCTTAGGTTACCCGGAGAAAGTGATGAAATTACTTCCTTTCCAGTTGAGTGTTTTATATTTTTCGTAATATTACGTTGTTGTAGGTTGCGTATAAAATGAAGTCAGTTCGTGGACTATTGTGACAGCTTAGATTTTGTCAGTGACTAACATGTAAAATAAAAATATTTTAATTACTTTATATAAAATGAGGTCGAAGTTAGGATGTTGGAATGTTTCACCAAACTTTGAGATTTCTGTCTGATTAAACACGCTTTTTTGTTTGTTTGCATTGAATTTCGCACAAAGCTACACATAGGCTATCTGCGTTAACCGTCTCTGATTTAGTAATGTAAGAATAAAGGGAAGGCAGTTAGTCATCACCACCCACTACCAAGTCTTGGATACTCTTTTACCAATGAATAGTGGAATTGATCGTCGCACTATAACCTCCCACGACTGAAAGAGGCGAACATGTTTGGTGTGACAGGGATTCGAATCCGCGAGCTTCAAATTACCAGTCGAAAGCCTAACAACCTGCCGGGCCTGAACGCGTTTTTAACAAGTTACTGTATAAGTTAAGAGTTTGAATATCAAAAAGACTCCTAGCAAGGTGTAACTTGTAGTTGCTGTTTTTTCTGTGTGTCGGGAAATTGTGTCTTTGATTTTATTATCTTATCTGCAAAAACATATTCTATTTGATAAACACAAGCTGTACAATGGGATATCTGTGCTGTGTTCACTCAGGAATCGAGTTCCAAATTTTTGTGGTATAAGGCCCTAAGATTTTTGCTGACCCACGAGGAATTAATACAGGTGGGACGGTGTATAAAGTGTTAATAAAGCAAGGAGGAAAAAATATGAATCATTTTGGTATAAGAATAAAATATCTTACGGTGGTAGTATACCAATTACGAATAACTTGTGGTCTTAGTATAATAATCATAAATAATGTTCGGTAAAGTATAGTTTGTTTGTTTTTTAATTTCGCGCAAAGCTACACGAGGGCTATCGGCGCTAGCCGTCCCTAATTTAAAAGTGTAAGCCTGAAGTGAAGGTAGCTAGTCATCATCACTCATTGCAACTCTTAGGCTATTCTTTTACCAACGAATAATAGGATTGACTATCACATTATAACGCCCCCATTGTTGAAAGGGCGAGCATAGGATGGGGGATTTGAACCCGCTAACCTCAGAATACGATTCGAGTACCTTAACCACTTAACCATGCCAGGCCTGGCGTATAGGAATCATACATAATTATATATATAATATTCGTATAACATCTTAATGTACTCTTTCATACGTATAACTTTAACATAACATTTTATTATACTGATGTAAACTGGAATGGACCTCAACTGGCTTTATAAAAAAGCACAGGTGTAGAGAATGGCGTTTCGAAAGTCTTCTCTTCTATGTCTTCAGGTCCAGTCATAAACTCTACCTAAATAACGTATCAAAGAACCTTACTATACGTTTCACACGTATAACTTTAAAATTATCGGATGACCTAAGTTGCTTGTTGTCGTTATAACCTTGTACACAGGTACACGTATCTTTACAGAAAATTTATGTATATTAAATAATTATCGTTTCCATGAGTTGTTGTAGATTTTTTGTAGAACGATTACAAGATTAAGTTTATACATTTTTACTTCAAGTGGGTTTCTCGTCATCAAAAAAGGTCAGAAACATTACTCACCCTAAAGGATTCTCCAGCTATTTGTCTGAGAACCAGACACCACAGAAGAACAGACTTTAAGATGTGACCTTTCATGATTTTAGCTCTTGGATGACTTCTAACAGAAAGTCTTAGCAGAATGCTCAATCAGTGAGGCTTTCCTTCTGCCTTTTATTCAATTCTGGGGATATGTTGCAGATCTCATGCTATGCGCTAAACCTATGAAAATCCTTACGACCATACGCATGTAGGTATCGAATTTCGTTCAAGATTGGCTGAAGCAGTAAGTAAAACCAGCGAATAGGAGCAGTCTGTAACAGGAACTTCACGCCAACCGCATCACACCACCAGAACACACTACGGTACGTTATTGTTACAACTGATTCATTAACCGAGGCTGTAAAGGCCATTCTCACTATTCGTTGTTCATCATTTATAATCTTACGTTTATTACATAACATTTACAACCTATTGCTTTTAAATTAATGTATTTGAAAATGTAGAACTGTGAATCGTACCTTACTGTTTTCTTCAATCTTTCTGTGATGTTTGTAAGTAAAACGTAGCATTTTTTTCCCAGTGAAATGTTTTCACTATTTTACTTCTTTGTTTATGAAATATAATTTTTAGAAAGTTTTTAGCTTAAGTTATTTTATTTTATTTAAAACTTGCATACAAAATACGCATTACATCGTTTCAAGTCACAGTTTCACTTATCCACGTTAAGTTGTAGGAACATGTGTAAACAGTTGAAACGTTTGTGGGTTCTCAACTTGTCGGTTAAAATATTTAGTGTGAGTTTATTGTGTTTGGTAATTCCTAAAATGTAGCTTTTTGCAAACTCACTTAGCCGTCAACGAAAGATGTGCATTATTAAATAAAACAATCTTCTAATGTAAGTTACAAGTTGTTTCACCTGGTGCTGGTGATAAGCGAACAATAAATTTAATGCACGTAAATATATATATATATATATATACTTACTGTAAACTGGGATACAGTAAGTAAAACAAACGAGCAAATGTAAACGAAAACTTCTGAAGGATTTTATTTAAACAAAACAGTTTGTGAAATGAAATGTAATAAAATATGGTGTTTCATTTGTTTCTAAACTAAAGAAAACTGACTTTATTTTTAACCGCCTTAAAGTAGGAATATAAACTGCTACACAATGCAAAAAAATTAATATGGTTTCACTAATGATTCGACTTACAAGGTTTAAGCTGAGCATGAACCTTCAGAGATTTAACGAAATAAATGTCAAAACATGGCAAGCCATTAGATCCACATTATTAGTCCATAGAAATAAGAAAATCCACTGACATTTTGTTGTAGATGTTTACTTACCAAACCGTATCACTGATTTATAATGAAGACAACTAGCTAGAAATAATCAACTGTACAATACGTAGGACGGCATTATGCTAGTATTACACAGGCGAAACGGTAATCTGTAGTACTTGAACATGTGTGTAACGAAGAATGGAAAAGTTGTTTTTAGATTTTTGGTTCAAATAACTTGTGTATGAAAGGCTACTTTGGAACTCTCGACGCTAAACTTGCACTCTTACACCATTTTTAGATACCTAGTTGAAGGTTGTGTCACTATAATTAAAAGGAGGGGTGATATTCTTTGACTTTAAGGTGCCCAGTGCTTGTTTTGAATTTCACGTAAAGCTACAAATATAATAATACATAAATACTTATGTTTGTTTTTTGAATTTTGTGCAAAGCTACATGAGGGCTATCTGCGCTAGCCGTCCCTAATTTAGCAGTGTAAGACTAAAGGGAAAGCAGCTAATCATCACCATTTATCGCTAACTCTTAGGCTACTCTTTTACCGATAAATAGTAGGATTGATCGTAACATTATAATGCCCCCACGGATGAAAGGGCGAACATGTTTGGTGTGGCGGGGGATTCGAATCCGCGACCCTCGGATTTCTAGTCAAGTGCGTTAACCACCTGGTCATGTGGGGCCAAATACGTATGTTGCATCCAATACCACGATTAGGTCGTTGACCTAAAAGAAATTAGTATTTGACGATTTAAGTATTTTCGAAATTATCAAAGACCGAAATGTAATGATATCTTGGTGCTTATGCAAATTATTTCACTCAAACTTTGAGACGTAAAGTACCAAAGAAACAAAGAAATAAATAAAAAGATACTTGTTTGATGAATAAATTTTGCGCAAAGCTACACGAAGCTTATCTGCGCTAGCCATCCCTAATTTGGCAATGAAAGACTAGAAGGAAGAAAGCTTATCATGAGCATCCACCGCCAACTCCTGGGCTAATCTTTTACCAACGAATAGTGAGATTAACCGCACATTATAACTCCCCCACGACTGAAAGGGCGAACATATGTGTTGTAACGGAGATTCGAACCCATGATCTTCGAATTACCAGTCGAGAGTCCTAACCATCTGGCCATGGCGGCCCGATACACACCTGAGATAGCGTTTAGTCACCTATTTAAATACTGTTAGACACACGGGGTGACATGTTTTAACCTTGAGGTGGTTTGAGTATTGTAACAGTTAAACACATCTCACCAACATCATTGTGATCTTCAGTATTAAGAAGAAAGTCCAGCAGTTTCCCAAAGAAGCTTTCTTGGATTGCAAAAGTGTAAAGCAGAAAAGGCATAGATATGGGGTGACGTCAGTATGATTTGTAAATACAAAGTATTTAAGAAATACTAGGATATTCGTTTTATCAAGAAATATTCGCAATTTTCAAAGGCTCTAATAAATTAATTAATATTATTTTATATGTGCTCATGCTGATTTTAATTTTTTCCCCAATTTATTAATTTATATTTTTTAAGAAACTCTTAGCTACAGGAACCACATTTTTACTTCCCTCTTTCAGTCGTCAATTACGATTACTATACGAATCAAATAATCATCTAAACCAAATGTGTGTATTATAGAATACATTTGATGGTAAATCTAACAAGTGTCTAAAAAGCATAAACCAATACTGTCGTATAATCGTCACATTATAAAACTCTCCAACACAATTGCAATGATATACTTGGTAGAGGTTGTCGTTCTGAGCTGTATACCATTTTCATCTCCAATAAATGCTAAATAATAAAAGGAGTCGTAGTCGTACAGTTGTTATTATGCCAATACATTGTAGCCTGTCTTTGCTTGCATAACTGGTACCGAAGTTCTGACAAAGGTGATTTGTGCGATTTTTGTTTGTTTGAAAGATTTAACTGGCTGATAAAAGCTGGAAAGCTGTGGAATGCCTTTCCTAATAATATCTCCTGAATGGCTCCGTCGTGGTTTCTAAGCGACGAGCGAGACATCCCACACGTCAACATTTTCATTGAAACCAAGTTTAGCTCATCGTTGCACTAAGTATTATCCTTCTGAAGAAAAAAAAAACAGTTTGCCTTAAAACTCAGCCTTGATTCCGAAACTAGCCAACTGACAAAAAACTCAGCTCTGGCCCAGCATATTTGCTAGTTGTCCAGAAAATTCTGTTTATGGTCCCAACACTGGCAAATTGATAAGAAGACAAAATCATGATTTCAACATTAGCCAGTTGACCAAAAATTGACGTATTAACTACAAAACCTCACTATGACCTCCGAATTAACAAACTTACCACAAGCCACTTCCGTGGTCCTCATATTGGTTAAGAATGCAGGAAGCTCCACTTTGGCCCCCTACTGGTTACATATGCAGGATACTCCACCATTGCCCCCAAAATATCAAATGACCAGAATAATCTTATGCAGGAAACTCCACTTTGGGCCCCCTACATTGTCTGTCAATTGACCAGAAAGTTGGCTGTTAATCAGAAAACACTGCTGTGGCACAGTGAACATTTCGAGAGTTTTGTATAACTATGGGCATTAGACATACAGCCTTAACATTTCATCTTATGTTGAACAGTACAACAGAACAATTAAGATAGGACTGTTTATCGGTCCTTTTTAACCAGTTTGTTTGTCACAAAGTTCTCGCCCTTTTAACCTTGGAGGCGTTATAATGTAACAGTCAATCCCATTATTCTTTGGTAAAAAAGTAGTCCAAGAGTTGCTTTCTCTTTAGTCAGTTGCCTTCTCTTCGTTATCGAGGTTACAAATAAGAAATATGCATGCATACTTTGTATCTATAAGTTCCCTTTTCAGGAATTTCGAAAAGAAAACAGTATGATAAATGTCTTCTGTAATTATTGTTTCAACACCATATCTTGTTGAAGAAGTGACCGCACACATCATGAAATACAATGTAATATGATAACTGGATGAAACAGCAAGAACATTACGAAATACAATATAACTTGATTACTAGAATAAAGAATACAGTGTAACTTGGTTATTGGATGAAACAGTAAACACATTGTGAAATACATCTTCACAAATGGAAGAAATAGTAAGCACATTATGAAATACAATACAACTTGATAACTGAATGAAATAATAAGCTCATTGTGAAAAATAATATATCTTCATAACTGGATGAAAGAGTAAACACATTGTGAAATATAATATAGCTTGACAACTGGATGAAATAGTAAACAAATTATGAAATACAATGTAACTAGATAACTAGGTGAAATAATAAAAACATTATGACAGACAGTATAACTCGATAACTGGATAAAATAGTAAACACATCGTGGAATAGATACTAACCTTCATACTTAGTTAAAGCAGTTAATCGATTAATGATGAAATAGACGTTAAGTTTGTGTCTAGATAAAAAATGATATATATATACTAAGCATTCATAATTGGTTATGAAAAGTGATTATATACAATATGAAATATACCTTCACTTGAAAACTTAACTGTACTAGTTTTACTAAGTTTACTACTTAACTTAACTAGTTTTCAAGTGAAGCTACCCTATGATTCTAGTTCTAATTTTGAACTGATAGACTAGACAAAAGGCAACTATGGTTAACAGCAGCCATCGCCAAATTTTGGGCTATTATAATCAAATAATATGATTTGACTGTTACTCTTTAATACACTCGCAGTCCTTTAAGTTAGGGGACGATTTTCTATCAACGGAACGCAAGCCTAAATCTTCAGGTTTAGAGCCTAGCACGTTAAACACCAGGCCAAACTCGAAGCAATTTTTAAAGAGTGGAAAGGTATACTGTGAAGTTTACATTGCTGAAAAAGTTGAAACGTGCGTAGTTAACTATTCATTAACGTTAATAACAGTTAAAATAAACAGTTGCATTATTGGACTGGCTTCATAAATGATGACTAGGTGAAGATATACGATATGAAATTAGCTTTTAGACCCTCTTTATATGCATACTGAACTGCAGAAATTATTTTTAAGAAAGTGCCCCACCCCCTCACAAGCGACACAGCGTTAAGTCTGGGAACTAATAATGCTAGAACCTATGTTTCGATACCTATTTCGGACACACCATAAATAGTCCATTGTAGAGCTTTGTACTTAACTAAAAGCAATCAAACAAAATTAAGAAAGCTTTATGTAGGCTATAGTTTAGAATGGAAAGAAGCGTTCATTAATTATTATAGTTCATTAAACGTTTCAGATGAAACGTTCGGATTTTATAAATAATAGTTGATTTTTATGATCAATGCTGAGTTAAATATAAATATTTTTCGTAGTATTCCATGTCAAGCCAACGAGATCTATTCACTTGTGACTGTACTAATTTATTTTACTAAATATAAAATCAGTTTTATTTTACAGCATTTCCTTTCACTCTAGTTAATTATCTTCCAAGTCTTTTCACGAATGATCATCTGTTTCATAAATCACTATGTCTCAAACAGGTTTTATATTTGTTACGAAGTTATACAGAATTACTGTTGACAAAAAGGCAGTAAGTTAGTAGATAATTTTGGGTACATTAATATATATATATATTGTTGTCAATACGTGTATGTGTGAGAAAGAGTAACTTTTATGAAAATTAAAATAAATAAATCAAGTCTATCACAGC
>NC_134834.1:128363815-128417474 GCF_004210375.1 Tachypleus tridentatus | reverse complement strand
AAAGAAATGTGGAAAAATTATACACTTATACCAACAACAAACAAACAACAATAAACCTCAAGATACAACAAACTACAAAACCTTATACTGCTGCATACCATATGTTCCGACATCTACGAAAAAATAACCAACATTTGGAAAAAAAACTTAAAACACAACATTCCAGTAAACGCCAAATTTATTCAAAAACCAGGCACAAAACTAATGTCCATACTATGTAAAAACTACACTGATAAACACAATTTATAAAATACAATGCAACAACTGCTATGACTTCTATTTTGGAGAAACAAGTAGAAAAATGGAAACTAGATTTAGAGAAACACACACACACACACACACACACACACACACACACACATAAAACACCTTCACACGTTTTTGAACACTGCAAATCAAATAAACAACATAACCATAGAAAACACCCAGACATTAAGTAGGGAAACAAGTATAAATGCAAAATCAAAGAAACCCCACATATACAACAATTAAAACCAAAATTAAACCAATATAAAGGAACACCTTTATACCTATACTTATTAATAACCTAACATCCATCTGCAACGATCCCTACAACATGATACCCATTTATACTCTTGGCTCTAAGACGTGTCTGTCATAGGTTACATCAAAACTTTCTCTTTCTTAACCTGAAAATGGCCTAGGAGGGTTGAAATGTTCTCTCCTTATCAATAAAAGTGTTGATACCCATACCAGCCCTTCTGAGATGCACACACATGCACACTTTATGAATATAAGAACTCCATTAATACTAACAATAAATTCACTATTGAACATGAAAGTAACAAACAGCTATTCTTTCTTAACTTCAACATTATTAGCTCCAACACATAGTTAAAACTGAAATCACTCACCCAGGGTTCTTTTCATTCACTGGAATTTTGCCCATGAATCTAACAAAAAAAAATGAATGCATTAAAAAGCAGACATGGCTGTAAGACTGCACAACTGACCACATAGATGAACAAACCAACTCTATAAAACATTCCTTCATTTACATCAACAAATTTCTATTGACCATTGTTGAAAAATGTCCACACAGCTATCAGAACAAAAGGCAAAACTCAACTCACAAACAATACTCCAAATTAATTGCCATTAATACACCAAACTATAATAATACAACAGTTTACTATTTATCCCTAACATCAGTTTAAAAATAATTAACACTTGGAGAAAACTTGCAATTAAACATAAAATTCCCATGTACTTCAAATTCACTCAAAACCCCAGCCGTAGACTAAAATCATTGTTAAATAAAACTACATAGAATGACCCAATAACAATATAATTTATAAAAGAACATGAAATAACTGTTCAGAATTCAACACTAAAGAAACTGAAAAAAATTGGGCACCAGGTTCATCAAATATAGTAAAAAAAACAAACTCACCTTATTACCAATACTGCAACTCAAAAACCTGAGTATCTTTATGCAAAATACTGTATCTTTAAATAGACAATGAAACATCAATAAACAAAGAATAAAGGAAAGTATTTTAATTAAACAAAACAGTACCACCTTAAACCAACACTTCAGGGTACCAAAATAAAACAAAATCAAAAGTGAGGACTGCATTAAAAATGGCAAATCTAAAACTCTGAATAATATTACTTTGTTATAAACACAAAAAAAAATAAAATATAAAAATAAAAAAGATATTTAACTTGTGTATCCCCAAGTGGTAGTGGCTTATTACTATTATTTTTTATTTAGTTTTTAATTATTTTCCTTATCCTTCACTTTGGAAACTAGTCGCATTCTCATAACTGTCTGCAGGCAGTGAAGGGTGATATAGATGTGGAATATTGTGGGCTTGACCACCCATATCTCATTCTCCTAATTTCTATTTATATTCCTTTAGTGTAATTATTTATGTGAGGCTGCCAAACAGAGATTAAGAATGATATACAGTGTATGTCCACCACAATATGGTTCCTACTTCTGCAGTCACCTTCAAATATTAGGCTACATTTTATATCCCACATTATAGCTTGTTCCCTGAGAATCCTTTCCTATTTTTGCTTCAGCTTATTTTTGATTTTAACAAACTATATATATATATATATATTCATGTGTTTCCTTAAACTACTTGTACCAGAGGATGATATAATACTGTTGAAATGTCAAAAGTACATTTACAATAAATATTTTTCATTATGCAGTCAAGCTGTTTCCAGAAGTTAACAAAGGTAATCAAATAAATAACGACAACTTCATGAACATAATTTATTCTTTTGCTATAATTATCATGATTTAGTTAATGTTGAAGATGTAATTTGTATGTGTTTTTGAAAGCTGCATGTTTCAGTGTCTTTCAAAAGAAATTAAGATACTTTGTGTATTTTCAAGGAAACTTGTATGTGTTCTGAATAAAGTTTGTTTTTTGGTTAACAATTAACTGAAAGGCTAAATTAATTAAAATTAGTAAACTTACAACAAGATTTAATGCTATTGTGATGCAATAACCAAAGTTTTCTATTTTTTTCTATTTAAAACATTCAAATTCAGCAAAAATTGAAATTGTTACAAAAATATACTACCTGAACATTGCAAAGAAACAAACGAATTGTTAAATATTTGGCTTTATACAAGAACAAAACTAAATAACAGGTTTCAGTTATTTCAGTGATTCTAGCAACTACTTTGGCTTTGAAAATACATAAATTTTGTTATTTCACCAAATATGGTGACATGCCAGTTTACTTTGTGGTTCTTGATTTTAAACTTAAAGTTATTTATTTACTAAATATGGTGAGTTTTGCTACTAACTTTGTGGCTTTTAATTTTAAACTTTGTTATTTATTCACCGAATATGATGACATTTGATACTAAACTACGTAGATGTGACATAAAAATATGTTTTATTTCATTTTAAAGTAGGTGTATTACTTAGAGTTGCTCATTAAGACATGACTTTTTTTTATTGTATGTTTTTAGGTGGCAAGTTTTCTAGCATTACATATCAAGATATGACTTTATGTGTTGAATATTGTAAAGTGAGTGTACTGTCCATTATTGCTGATAAAGACACGACTTTATATTGTTTTTATTTTGTGTGTGTATGTGTGTGTGTTTTTAGCAAAGCTACATCAAGCTACCTGCTGTGTCCACAAGGGGAATTGAACCCCTGATTTTAGTATTGTAAATCCAAAGATTTACCACTTGAGGGGGGCAATTTCTACTGGTGTTGTTCATCAGGACATGACTTTGTTCATGAAGACGTGTTTATGTTGTAAATTTTAAGATGGTGTGTGGCTTGTATTTTGTATTACCAGTAATTAAAATACTTTTCTGAAATCCAAGACACTGAAACTTGTGGCATAGTGCCAGCCATGTGGCTTCAAGGGCCTAGGTTGAAGTATAGAAAAATAAAGATAAATTAATGATGAAGAACAAGGTATTAAGCTGTGTTCCTTCTGTATATTATGAAATGTTATTATCCATTATAAAGAGGTGAGAACATGTTTGTAGAACTGGTTTTGTTTTTTAATGAGAACATCTTTTATTATTAAGACTAATGTTTTGAAAACATATACAATCAGATAATTAGTTTCTGTTTCTAAAATCTTCTAAAATTCTTTAAAATGTTTTTTTTTACAGATGTTGCATTTTCCTGTCTGTATAGTTTAGCTATCATTTAATCATTTTAATTAAGGTATACAGTTTTATACTGTCATTTATTATAACAGTTTATATATTTTTACAGAATAGATGGTTCAAGGTTTTTTAATAAAATCTTGTTTACTAAGTATTGATCCATTTGCATATCTTTTGACACTCGCACCCAAGTTTCAAAGGGTGGACTTAAACCTAAGTGCTTAATCAACTTAAACTACCTGGTAGACACTATTTGTACCAATTTTGTGCATCAAGCGAAAGAAAATAGGAGTTCATTCAGCCTACACTAGTAGGATTTTACTGTCATTTCTGTAGCATATTGTGTCATCAAAGATACAGTCAAGTTTCTGTCTGTATGTCTGAATTTACAATCAAGTTTTGCTGGACTCTTACCCATCCCTTGTTGAAGAGGTGATGCATTTACAGCATCTTATCCATCTAAAATTTAGTGTATATATATATATATATATATATATATATAGCTACAAATTGCAGTTTCAAAGAATGATATAATCCCTTATATTTTGAGGAAGACTACAAGGCTTGATATTGCTTCTCAATTCCACTGTAAAAATATATTTTATGGGAATTTCATAGTTTCATTGAGAAAAACTAAATGATAAATATTATGTTTTTAAACAAGTTTGCTAAGACTAATACAGTGATAAAAACAAATACACGAGTGTTGAGCCTAAAGTAAATCCACCTTGGTATTTGTTTACTGTAGAATTGTTTAAGATTACAGAACAATTAAACTACAAATAATGACAACAGATAACAAACAATATTATTTACTGAGATTATTTATATAACTATTTTATCCAGTTGATGGATTTCTCAAGTTCACCTGAAACATAAGTGCTGTCTATAAAACCTAAGGAAAAATCTTTTTTACCAAGTATTAATCTATTTTCACATCTTTTCACATCCAGGATCCCAGGGGTGGATTTAAGCCTAAGTGCCTAGTCAGCTATAAAAAAATATGGCCCTGCAGGTTCTGTTCATACTAATATTATACATGAAGCTTGTAATATTGTATTCAGTTGTTGAATTCAACTTTGCAGCTATTTGTGTTAATAGAGAATATAATTTACTAAAACAAATGTATAATTTATGAAGTTAAAGACTAACCACTAGACACTGGTTCACTTTACCTATACCAGTTTACACCCATACAACGTTATACTGAAATGTGTAAAGGGATTATTTTGCAAGAAATCACATATTTCTTTTAAGTTTGTAACACCTGTACATGGTTTGGTTACAAATGTATTTATGTTACCAGGCATATAATACAAATGCGATACTTTAAGTTTAAGTAAAAGGAAATTACATTTTCGTTAATTGAAAAACAAACTAGGTTTCTTTGTTGTGGATTTACAGCAATATTTTACTTATTTACAAAATTAAACAGAAAATATTAGCAAGTATTGAGGTAGTGATTTTTACAGAATTGTTCAAGAGACATATTGTAAAACTTGACAACGGGAAAACTACCTTTAAAAAGATAAGTTTTGAAACAGCTTGACTAGGTAATGAAAAATTTTATTTTAAATGTAAATTTATAATCATTTCATTAGCCAGCCAAGCCATCTCAGAACATTTATTGACACTTTGTAAGTTTTGATATAGTGTGTTTACTAGTGCTATTCATTAAGATATAATCTTATTTTGTAAGTTTGAGGTAGTGACTTTCTTAGCCTTGTTCTACATGACCTGAGGTTGGTAGTTGTTGATATTTCATATAATCACTGGTTAATATACTAGCATTTGTGAAACAAATGTAAAGACTTGTACAGGCAAACAGCAAGAGGATACCTGGGATTATGAGATGAGTTTTGTAACTTAGTTTAAACATTATACACACTAAGAGTCGAACCTAAGGCAATAAAACATTAGGCATAATGCTCTTTATATGGCTTCTAGAACCTGGTGTCACAGTAGGTTTATTTGTGAAATTTCTTCTAGGTGCAGTCCGAGGGTGGAGTCTTGCAAAAAGTATCTCTTGCCCTAAGGATTAATGCATCTGGTTCCTTTGCAAGTTCATCTTTCTTAGTAGCCCTCAGTGACAAAATTAAGAAGGACATCATTGGTTTACTCCTGAGAAATGACTATGGACAAGAGTATAATAGTTATCAAAAACGGATTTTTACTTTTGTACCAAGAATTAATTATCTTGATTTCATTAAAGCTAAATATTTTGTTATCCAGAAAAAAGGACTAAGAATAGCTGTCGGTTCTGCCCATACTAATTTTCAAGAAAACACTATTCTCTTTTTGTTTTAGAATATACAAAAGTTTACTGATCTGAAAAAAACAAATTTTTAATGGTAAATCACTGTTTCTATCATGATTTTGAGAATCTTAGCTAATCATTGATTACAATAGTATGTATGTCCTTACATCATCACAAATATGCTCTTTTTTATTTTTCTCTTTTTTCCAGAAGTAGTAAGTTTTGTTTGTAGCTTTTTTTCAAAATCAAAATGATAAAGGTGAAATGACAAGTTGTTGTCATCCACTTATGTTATCTTCATGTTAATGATATAGAATGTAACCATTTTAATTTGTTTACCACGATCTGCATTTTCTAAATTTAAATAACTTTTTTTATTCAACCTTTGAAATGTCCATCAACAAATATTCACTCATTATAAGTATGTGACTTGCTAGTTGTTTAGAAAGATAGTAGTACATATATGTATCATATATATTTCAGTCGCTTTCCTAGTAATCCGAATTGGTCGCTACTCAAACAGTTCAGTGATTATACTTTGGGAAGATCAAGTGCTGTAAATGAACAAGGAGTGCTCGTGTTTAAATATTTTAAAGGAATCGTATGTGTGTATTTTGTTGTTGAAGTTCATGCAGAGATGCTCAAGGACTGTTTGTGCTAAGCGTCTCCAATTACAATTGATTGATTGATTATTTGGAATTAAGAACAAAGCCACACAATGGGCTATCTGAGCTCTGCCCCTCAGGGGGTATCGGAATCCCAGTTTTCAGCGAAGTGAGTCTGCAGACGTACCGCTGTGCCACTGAGGGGCCCCGTAATTACGAAGTGATTGTTTAACAACATCTACAAAACTGTAAATAAAGAGCATTGTTAAAATGAACAAATTTGCCTTATAACTTGTACCGGTTTATGAAGCTGATAGATATATTTCATCGTTAAAGTTCATAAATGTCTATAATGTAAATCCAAAAAGCTTATCCTTACATAAGTCACAAGTCCTTTATTCATTTCTTCTGTTATGGAAACAAAAAGAGAGACGAATAGGCGTATATAGAAAATGTAGGTTTTTAAAAACACACATTTACACCGCTGGCGCGACTCGTAATCCGAGGGTCGCGGGTTCGCGCCCGCGTCGCGCTAAACATGCTCGCCCTCCCAGCCGTGGGGGTGTATAATGTGACGGTCAATCCCACTATTCGTTGGTAAAGAGTAGCCCAAGAGTTGGCGGTGGGTGGTGATGACTAGCTGCCTTCCCTCTAGTCTTACACTGCTAAATTAGGGACGGCTAGCACAGATAGCCCTCGAGTAGCTTTGTGCGAAATTTCCAAACAAACAAACAAAAAAATACACCGCTGGCCAAAATCTTAAAGCCAATGAACATAAAGAAAAATATGCATTTTGCGTTGTTAGACTCAACCACTTATTTGAGTAGAGCTTCGAAAGATGAAAATAAGAAAAGGGAAAATAAAAAACCTTTTTAGCATTTAATAGGGAAAATGTGAAAACTATGAAATTAGCCTAAATACTAGCTGGTCAAAAGTTTAAGACCATACTGTAACGAAATTTAGTCATTTGTATTCATGCATTAGCGTTGTCAACATCTCCCACTGACATCAGCTGTGTTACATTGGGTAAAAACATGGCAAAGGCTGAAAAGTTGACAGAGTTTGAACGTGGCAGAATTGTCAAGCTGCAAAAACAAGGTTTCTCTCAAACTGCCATCGTTTTTGAGATTGGGCGTAGTAAAACTGCTGTTGCAAATTTCTTAAAATACCCTGAGGGATACGGAATGAGAAATTCAAGTGATCGGCCCAAAAAAGTCTCGCCGGCGTTGAGCAGAAGGATTTGATGGGTTGTCCGGCAAGACACCAGCCGATCATCAAACCAGATTATGGTCCTTACGGACGCAGGATGCAGCTCAAGAACAATAAGACGGCATCTACGAGAGAGAGGCTTTAAAAATCTTAAGCGTCTTCAAAGGCCACGCTTCCTTCCACACCACTAAACAGCTCGGTTAAATTTTGCTGAGAATCACCAAACATGGGACGTAGAAAAGTGAAAGAAGGTTTTCTGATGAGAAAAATTTAACCTGGATGGTCCAGATGGCTTCCAACGTTACTGGCATGATAAGAATATCCCACCGGAGACATTTTCTACACGACACAGTGGAGGAGGTTCCATCATGATCTAGGGTGCTTTTTCCTTCCATGGAACAATGGAGCTTCAGGTTATAAAGGGTCGTCAAAGAGCAGTTGGCTACATTGGCATGTTGGAGAGAGCATCCTTTTTGACCGAAGGCCCTCGCTTGTGTGGAAATGACTTGATCTTTCAGCAGGACAATGCTGCAATCCACAATGCCCGCAGAACAAAGGACTTTTTCATGGCGAATAACGTGATTTTTTTGGACCATCCAGCGTGTTCGCCCGAACTGAACCCCATTGAAAATGTTTGGGGGTGGATGGCAAGGGAAGTCTATAGAAATTGACGTCAATTCCAAATAGTGAATGATCACCACTTGGAATAACATTCCAGCCAGCCTTCTGCAAACGCTTATATCGACCATGCCAAAACGAATGTTTGCAGTTATTTGCAATGACGGCCATGCAACTCATTACTGAGACCTCTTGTTGGGCATTTCCTATCCTGTTTAGGACTTCTTTTTAGTATGGTCTTAAACTTTTGACCAGCTAGTATTTAGGCTAATTTCATAGTGTTCACATTTTCCCTATTAAATGCTAAAAAGGTTTTTTTTTTTTTTTTTCATCTTTCGAAGCTCTACTTAAATATGTGGTTGAGTCTAACAACGCAAAATACATATTTTTTTCTTCAAGTTCATTGGCTTTAAGATTTTGGCCAGCATTGTATATAACTGTTTTTTTACGATTATCCGTTGATGTAATATATAAACGAATCGTTTGCCCAGTGCAATGTATCATAAAAACCTTAAACATTTATTGTGTTTTCATATCATGTCAAATCTTGAGTTTATCTATGATAAACGTCACATAACAAAGTCCCACGCTGGTACAGCGGTAAGTCTTTGGATGTACAACGCTAAAATAAGAGGTTCGGTTCCTCTCGGTGGACTCAGCAGATAGCTCAATGTGACTTTGCCATAACAAAATACACAAAAACACACTCATAACAAAACAGTATCACCTTTAGTGTTTCTCTGTTGTAGCTGTGATATAAGACTGACAACAAGTTTTGATGTGTAAATACTTGGTTGATTTAGGAAAGAATATTCTACAAAACACCTATGTATTAACATTTCGCATGTTTAACTATTACTAAGAATTCTATAAGTCATCTCGAATGTCCCAATTAATATATTTAGTTTATTACAGGAGTAATAAACCAATCGTTGAGCAGTGTAAAATTAGAGGAAAGGCAACTACTCATTACCACCCAGTAATATAATAAAATTAATAATTTACAGAACAACCACATACAATAAAGATATTTTCGCTAGGGGTATTAGTATGAGATAATACATTGTACAGTTTCTTTATTATCGTTTTATGCATTAAATCAGGAGCTGCGCTTTTCCAAAAGTAAGAGTTTCAGATGACCGTAACACAGGTTTGTTTTTAAAAGATAAACTAAGGTAGACACAACTAAAGTAAAACAATGAAGTGCTTGACATAGTCTTAGATTGTTTGACGAACTGGACAAGATATGAGAAAGTTTCTAGGTTTGTGACATCTAGCTGGGGAATACTTGAAATAACAGAAAATCAATCAGTTCACGAGACTCAGAAGTGTCTCATTATTAGAAAACAGATTGTCCTGATAAGTAACGTAGAACAGTGGAGTTTGCTTTTCGAAACTTTTAACTTTTATACTTTGTGTTACGTATTACCAGAGTAGTTAGGGGTTATAAAACTTGTAGAAAAGCTATATCTATTGTTGAAGTTTAAAACGTAACCCTCACTTAAGTAAATCGTAAGATAAGTAATCTTATTGTTTTTAATAGCGCGCATGATGAGTTCTAAATAATATGTACAAAATAATTGTAAGGTATCTTTACACTGAAGGAAAGATACATTAACGAGAAGTGGAAGTAGCGACTGACAACATAAATCGCTAAATGGAAGTAGGAAAAATGACTTAACATAAACAACAATACGATGGGTCCTTGAAAGAAAGGGCGTGGCCCGGTGGACCAAGTATTTGTGATAAGAGACCTGACACCACTGAACACGTCCTCACATTTAGTTGTGGATATGTTGTTAGGTTAAATTCCAGATAAAACCTTGTAGTGGAGGAGCTACTAACTGGTTATCTTCCACCTGGTTAGTAGTTTAAAATTAGAGTTAGCTGTGTGTTCCCCTGTTCCAGCCGTTTAGTACATGTGTCTTATATGTACCAATCAAATCGAAAATATCAGTTTCAATGCCTGAAAGACAAAATATTAAAATATTAGCTTTACTAATGTTTTAGATCACGACACATATTTATATACACCGGAGTCCAGAAGGATAAATTCTGTTAAATTTGAAATATAAATATATCACTATATGAAGATATTTCTAGTTTCGGAACATTATAATTTTAAAAGTGATGAATAAAACGGTATAATATATATGCAAAAACGGCTCGTTTGGGTTGAGAAAATATTTTACATAGAAGAGCGAACAACGTTTCGACCTTCTTCGGTCATCGTCAGGTTCACAAAACCTGTGATATATATTTTGCATATATATATCTCTACAAGTGGGTTTTCTCGACAACACTGAAAACGGTATAATCTTTTACGACAGGTCTACTTTTGATAAGTAAAGGATTACCGTATTTTCCGGTGTCTAAGGCGCTATTTTTATCCCAGAGTAAGTCTCAGGAATTTACTCTGCGTCTTCTAAGCCGAAGGTTACGTTGCTCATAGGCAGTTCACCTAAGCCTAGGGGAATCGTTTCGATACAAGACAGTAATCCAAGCCCCACATACGACCCAGAATGAAATGCATAAGTTACTTAGTATTAAATAAGGTACACACTTTTAAAGGTAGATATGATAAGTATACAGCCCACAAAAAATGAGAAGTTGGCAAGAAGATTTATGTACCGTAAGTCACTAAACAAACCACGAAACATCTTGGTAAGATTGGTGGACGCGCTGCGACCTTATTCTTATATTTATTTTATTTATTTTTTTCCAAAATTTAGCTAATGAAAATGAGGGTGCGTCTCCGACGCTGGGAAATACGGTAATTTCAATTAACTCTCGCAACAAGTATTCAGTAAGGGTAAACCTGATTTATTGTTGTACTCAGGGCGAAATTTTACCGTGACAGAATCATCCCTAGTAAGCTCAAGGGAATATAATGTGAAAATTCATGGGTTGATAACAATGGCAAGTATAATGCAAATTTCCCATAGTGTAATTTAAAGGCAGACAATTGTTTGTCTGTTTGTTTTAGAAAACACCACGTTGGATTATAGGTTGTGTCCACCTCGGAGAATCAATTTCCTGATTTTATCGTTTAAGACCGTAAAGTTATTGCTAACTCACCGGAGGACAAAAAGCAAATAAGTAAACAAGTGAAATACATATTTGTATAGACATACATTGATGGCAGTTCAACCGAAAAGTGTGTGTTGGGATAGCTTTAATTTGATGAGCATTGCGTGATAATACATGCAGTGAGGCCTGACACAGATGAATAGTTTAAAAGGCAAATTACCTTATTGTCAGAATAAAACAAACCCTTCCTTAACTGACTTGTGTATGAAGTCAAAATGCGAAAAGAAACGTCATGTGTTTTAAAATGGGAGAATAAAGTAATAAAAAAATGTATTCTAATTTATTTCGCTTCTATAATCACAAACTTGGGTAAATCAACACATTTGGAACTACATAGATAAAGAGCTACGCCAAATCATTTGTTGCTGCCTTTTGAAATTTTTGAAAACATTCAAAACAGAGTATTATCATATTAAAATTATTCAATTATCTTTTTTTCTTTTTGCATTTAACCCAAGTATAGATGTCGGTTTCAGAAAATTATAACTTCTCTAAATTTACAAGTAGTTGTGACACTAGTTTCTTCTTCGTGAACTTGCTATTTAAATAACAATTTTCTCTGTATAGAAACTATAGTTTTATCTGCGTTGTTAAGATAACACAAAATATTACATGCATCAGATATCAATCAACTCACTCTTGCTAATGTATTTGAAATTTATTCTTTGCGACCTTGAAAGTAGATCAAGGTGAACCACATATAAGCTTATTATTATTTAAAAAACTAGCGAACGACCACTTTTTCTTTACGGAATTATTGAAATAGAAAAAATAAAACATATTAGAGGTCAAAGGGAATTAACAAAGGTTTAATCCGATGTACGGGTTACATCCGTACAACACTACTCTACAAGCCTTTAAAAGATTTCAAGCTGTTTAACAACTTTAACATGACGATTGAATCGATAGAGATGCAAAATACTAAGATGTTGAAAAAATTACAGAATATGTAATTTCGTATATTAGAGAAATTGTAACTATTTCAAGTATCCTTGAAAAATAACCTCTTGATTTACTCTTAACCTCAGTCAAGGAATTTGAGTAGTTTTACGCTTTTACTTGTCACATCACTCAGGTATAGGACTAACTAAATTGTTGGTAGTCTCAGGCTTTTCATTGAAACATTAATTTCCTATATAAAATACACAGGGAGCCTCGGTAGTTAAAGGAATTCATAATTGCAAATTGAAGGTATTTTTCTAAACGTTTGTTTTATGTGAGCCCTATGTTATTAGGACCTTGTAACAACAGAGTTATTCATAAGTAACTTGACACAAAATCAGTTGGAAAACAAAATGTTTCGAAATATCATTGGTAAGGTTAGAATTTAGATAATTAGGTATCTTCAAAGGCTAGGTTTAACTTACACTAGAATGCTCTAAAGATTAGGGTTATGTTAAATTTAGCAACTTTAAAGTGGAATGATTACGGTTAGAGAATGTTTTCATAACACTCATTTATGTATGAGTAAACTTAAAATTATTAAGATGAAGCACAGAAAGTATGTATATTTTAAATATCCTCAGTTCTTACTCTCATCGGCATGAAAAGATAATAGGATCAACCATCCATGGATAGGATGATATTTCGTTTGGTAGGTTTTCTTGTCCACAATTGCCTTTCGCTTGAAGACAAAGTAGTCTGTGAGCTGTAGTTTTTAGTAGAAATTTTTTGGGAGCGGACAAATACATCAGGCTATTACCACAAGCTCTCGAGTACCCATGTAGAAGCAACTGTGTTTCACTCTAACGAAACAAAAAAATGTCGAGATTGTATGTAAAAATAATAAAAAAAAATTGTAATTGTAAATCTACTTTGTGAATTTAATTCTTTTCCAAAGTTTTTATTTCCTAAATTATGTTTAGAATGGGTAAAATTTAAATTCTTCATTTTAATTTCAAATTTATTTTCGGTCTCAATACAAAAGATGTAATAACTAACTCTCCTTTTTATATTTTTATTGGAATCTTTCAATGTTATGCAATATAAAAATATCGTAATTATAAAATAATTATAAGCTAAACTGCTGTGTTAAATAATTGCATCGTGCAAAAATAGTATTATAATATGTCATTAGTCATACAGTTAGTAATTTGAACTCTTTGTAAACCTGAAGGTGACCTAGGAAGGTCGAAACGTTGCTCTCTGCTTTATTAGTAAAAGCATGAATACCCATACTTGCCGTTTTGAGATACAATTTTAACTACAGTTTAAATAAGATTAAAACCAAACGTCATATGTGAAATAGACTAATAACCACCAGTACGAACATATATTATAATGCATTTTTCTGTTAGTTCAGCTAGAACACAAGAACGGTTCCTTTTTGTTAAAATGCTCTTGTCCAACAACGAAGTGGTATTGTACTTGCCAAACTAACAAGTTTTCCATTGTGATTAGGAAGGGACTGAAAGTATGCCATTTGAAACTCCGGACTGCAAGGCCATCTAGGTGCAGTTTAACAAGAAAATAAATAATTTGAAGCTATTCTTAAATCGCTTCTCCCTAAACATTGAAAGAAATGTGAGACGTCTCATGAGATGAAGGCGTGGTTCTGACTAAAACAAGAAACTATGCTGGATAAAAACTTTTAAAAAAGGTTTCCTGAATACGTGGCAGAGAGATGGATAAATACAAAATAAGAAAATATGGATGTACTCTTGTGTCTATTGTTATAATCTGAAATTTCTTAAGTTGTTATGTTTAGCAAGTTTGAGGAATTGTTTGTTTGTTTGTTTTGTAGATTTATTTTAATTAACCAATATTATGGTTTATTGTTAGTCATATATTAATATTGAACATCCTAATACCATAACTAAAATTCTGAAAAAAACGAAGAAGCATTTTTATATTATGACACATAGTATTTGAAACTTTTATGGTAGATAAATTTTGACGGATATGCGAAAAAGAAAAGTTTAACCAATTTTCTGACAGATTAAATCACTTGAGTAGCGTAACTCGCAATCCAATTTTCTCCGTAGTTGCGTAGGGCCTGGCATGGCCTAGCGCGTTAAGGCGTGCGCTTCGTAATCTGAGGGTCGCGGGTTCGCGCCCGAATCGCGCCAAACATGCTCGCCCTCCCAGCCGTGGGGGCGTTATAAAGTGACGGTCATTCCCACTATTTGTTGATAAAATAGTAGCCCAAGAGTTGGCGGTGGGTGGTGATGACTAGCTGCCTTCCCTCTAGTCTTACACTGCTAAATTAAGGACGGCTAGCGCAAATAGCCCTCATGTAGCTTTGCGCGAAATTTAAAAAACAGACAATACTGATGAAGAAGTGAAGTAATTTTACCATACATAACAATAAAAGTCAAACTAAAACTTGGGACTAAATACAGTGTGTATATTAATTTACAAAATTTAAAAATACAAACAAATTGATACATGAAATAATACGCGGTAAAATTCACACTGACATTTGCATATGTTACAAGAGTCTTAAAATAAGGAGATTTTAAATTATGTGAACAATGAACGTTGTTTACATGTTTCGTTTAAAAACATTCATAAAAAAGCAGGTGAAAAAAGAGGTCTAGGTTCAGCTTTAATTTAAAGAATATCGTCTTCATAGGTTTAATCCATGGACCAGTCTAGGGAGATCTGTTAAATGAAAATGGAAGTTTAGTGACGTAGTTTTAGAGTCGCCAATAAAAGAAAAACAAAACCAATTCTGAGCCTCAGATATCCAGATCAAACAAATTAACAAAATTTACATCAATATGCATGGCTTCTAGAACCTTAGGCTATCGCTAATATGCTCTGATATTTCAGAAGGCGTCTTCATGAAAATTCCAACAGGTACAGGCCATGGGTGGAGCCCTAGGAGGGAGGGGGTAGGATGACGTAGAATCAAAATGTTTGGTTCTTCTGCAAGGCCATCTTGCTTAATGACCCTCGGTGACAAAGTTAGGAAGGACATCTTTGGTTTACTTTTGAGAAACGACCATGAAGAAGAGAGTATAAAAGCCAGAATAGTTTCCAGAGTGTGTATCGAGGTACTGTTGTTGGTACAGATTTCCTTAGTAAGGTAGCTGTTGATTCTACATACAATCAATATAAAGATGATGCGATTGGTAAGTGTTGTTAAAACGCTTTGATCGCGGCAGTCATTATTGTTTAAAATTAAACATTTTTAAATGTTTTGAACTTGTAATATTTTATCCAAATGTTAAATTCAACTTTCCCGTTTCTCAAGTTAATAGAAAGTATTATTTTTTAAACTTATTTTAAACGACAGCTTTGTTTCATTTTCTGCACTTAAAATTTCAATCGAATTATTAACATATATATATATCTAGATATTAAATATAGATATATAGATATAAATACAGAGAAAGATGTTACACTTTACTTGGCTGGATAAATATTATTAAATATTGATTAATTCCATGGAATGTTAGTGACATATTACGAGATTACTTATGATACATTTTACTGTTTTTTTATTACGGTTTTATGTATTAAACAATATGTCACCCTTCTTCATTATGTAAGAGTCTGAGCTGAACATGATACTGGTTTGATTTTAAAAAAAACTTAACTTATTGTTTATTATTTCATATCATGCTGAATAATTCATTTGAATATATATCCAAACGAATGGAATTTCTATCTTTAAAATGTTCTGATATTAATTGTTACATACTAAACAAATCGCTGTGTTAATTAACGTTATAAATTCTAATGTTGATTTTCTCAACAGTTTGGTTAGCGTTTCATCATTTTCATAAATTTACAACAATTGATTTTCTCATTGATTGTAATACTTTATGTATATTTATAGGTTCGGAAATTGATTTTAAAATAACGTTTTTTAAATGAAGCTTTGTAACGATACAGTTTTGTATTTTTAACTAAGGCAATCCTTGCTTGTCTCTGCGTTGTTGCTTTGGCCGAAGTCTTCCCCTTCAACGTTCCAGAAGGTAAACACGATCCGGCCTTTCTGCAGAACCTGCAACAGGAAGCTCTGAATTACATCAACCAACAACAAGTATCGGATCTCGAGAAACATAAAGCTGAGGAGCTTAAAGTAGAGGAGCGTGCTGCTAAACAGGCTCGTCACTATTACCCTGGTTATTATCATCCTGGTTACTATCATCCCGGCTACTACAACCCTGGTTACTACCACCCAAATCACTACTACCCTGGTAATTACTACGGTGGTTACTACCACCCTGGCCACTATTACTCCGCTTTGCACCACAATGCTGCCCTTCATCAACACAGTTTGGATGAGCAGAAGGCTCTGAAGGAACGAGAGAAAGTCCTCGAAGCAGAAGACCCTGATTGCCAGCCATTAAACCTAATGACCCGGTTATATTTTTATATTGATACTCAAATATTTTGTTCTTCAAGGTTACAACAGTTTTACAGATACTTTTACAAATGTTTGTTGTTTTCGCTTTAACTAACAATTTCTAAAGGATTTTCAAACATGAAAGAACACAATTCGCTCTCTACTTGTAAATGCAACGTGTTTTGAAAGACTGGATAATTTACTGCTTGAAATTAATAAAAAGTGAACAAACAATTTTGGTACAGTTTTATTTTACTGGTGAATCCCTTTGCTTAAGTCTTGTGAAATAATTTCATGTATTTACTTAGCTACATGTTGTCTGTCTGTGTTATCATATTCATAACTCTCAGAGACAAATGTACAGATAGCTTACTGTTTTGTATTAAAACGTTTTCAAAACTATTTTAAGCCATTCTTTCTATTTTCTTCCGTGCTTGATTATTGTGATTGTTTTGTACAACGCCATTTCAATTGATTTATGAAGTATTGCTCTCAGGAACTTTGGCAACATTTAACAAGATATTGTTTATTGAAAGGACAAAGATGGTGTTTTTGAGAAAACTGTATTATCATTTCTATATGGAATTTGTTTAAGATTGCTACCTCAAAAAATGCTACGTTACAACAGCTAAAACGGATATAATAATATCGATACTAGCTTCCTACAAACACAATTTAAAACTACTCCTAAAACATGAGTTTTCAATACTAGTCATCTTAACTTTCAAAGTATATCAAATACCAACCTTATGATATAGATAATGAAACAGTTAAGCTTAAGCCTATTTTCAGTAACTTCTAATAATGTTGAAAACTTCTTATATTCTCAAGCACACAAATCATGAATTCTTTGTTATACTAACCAGACATGGATCGTTGATGAAATACGTTTAACCTTTATCTTTCGAAATATATTATTGTGTAGTACATTTGGCACTTTATTAGTTAAGTTTTTACAGGTGAAACTCTACTATTCCAAATGTAAACATATATATATATATATATGAGAAAATTTGTTAAGTCTAATTTGTGAAATGAAAGGATAATTTTTCACGTAAAAATACTTCCAAGTCAACATATTATTGAAAGTGAGTTTGTAGTAAGTTTGTATTTGTTAAAGTAGATCATTGACTATTGGTGTGCCTTCAGCGGTTCATCGTAATTCCACAGGTTCACCACTCGAAAAATAGGGTTTTGATACTCGCGATGGAAATATAAATATAACTCGTTATGAGCTTTGACTAATAAGTAGTTTTATGTAACTTAATGCACACTCAGTTATTTTCTATATTGTGAGATTAAAATTTAAAGTATGAGTTAATTTCAAACTGCGAAACCAGGTAGTTTAAGTACATTCAAGCTTCTCAACTGACTTTGGGAGGTGGAAATTGGGAAAGGGTGTTTTCTAGACCACCTTAGAACCCCAGAAGAAAATTGGCGGGTTTTTAATGTTTATCGAGGTTAAAATCTACGAGTCCATGCGCACTTTTTCAACTACAAATAAAGACTGAAAGTGCAAATAATAAAGTGGAACACACGAAATCACAAATAGCAGACAGACTGACATGTCCACAGCTTTTCGTTTTCCTGAAATGCTTGAAAGTTGTGGACATGTCAGTCTGTCTGCCTATTTGTGATTTCGTGTGTTCCACTTTTTATTATTTGCACTTTCAGACATGAAAGACGTGTGTATATTTTACACGCCGGATTAGCCGCTAAAGGGTTTTTTTCTCAGTGGTCGTGAAGGCTGCAGCAGACCAGGGATCCCTGATTGTATCGAATCCCTTACCATTGGATGAAGGATCCTGTTCTGCTATTTAACTTGTGGTTGCTGATGTGTGAAAAGAAACCACGCCTAGACGTCTTCCTTAGGGTACTCAAAACTAATCGAAGGTCACCGGACAAGATGTGGACAGAAGAAACCTTTCAAGGACGTTCTCGAGGCTACAAGAAAAAAATGTAATATCGCAACCAACGCTAGGGAGACCCTTACCCCTAATCGTTTTCACTGGAGAAGTTCTCGCTTCAATGATCTCTTTATTCCAAAACTCATCGGTAACGTATTGAGAAGGAGAACCTAGATAAACGGAAGGTATACACATTAATCATGCTTAGAAACCCTCTGCAACAAACTGTAGGGTTCTTGGATTGATTTTATCAGTTATTTACGAATCAATTAAAGCAGACCATGTTATTGGTCAATGAGTGATTTGCAACCAATGTGTGAAGGTATTCTTTCAAATTGATGAAAACAACTAGAAAAGTCAATTTTACACCCATTAACTTAATATGAAACACTTGTGTATGGATGTAGTCAACAGTAAGTATAATAGAAAATCATTAGCGATGACCAAAGGAGTATTTCCTATGTATTTCGTCCACTATCACACTTTTTATCCAGTAAATTACCGTCTGTCTCTTCAACAGTAACAGTAACAAAAATTATCATGTTTTATGTAGTTGCCTTATTAAATATTTAATCGTTTTCATACATTTTGACATTCTTGTGTTTTTTATTTCTTTATTTGTTGTTCAGCACAAAACATTACTTGTGCTAAAAGCCTTCAGACTTATTGTTGTACCATTGGAGACTAGCAAGAAAAGATGGTGACACGAAAATTAAGTATTATAAGATGGATAAAACGAAACAAAAATGATGATAACAATAAAAATTGCTTATTTTGACGCACAGATTAAACAAAACAACATAACAATCTGAAAATAGAAGGAACTCGAAAGAATTAAAGGTTACTTTGAGAAACAGGCTATGTGGTCGTGGATACAGTTACTTACTTTGTACTCAGTAAATATTCTTATCGGATAAAAGTTATTTTTAAGGAGAAAAAAGTGATAAGTGAGTTACTGGTTAAGAAACAAAAAACATAATTCATCCTGTGGCCAGTTGAATCTATAAAAAGCTGGACAGTGCTTTTATCCATATTTGTGTCAGAATGTCCACACAAACTTAGAGAAAAGACGATAGGCTCTTCCTATTTCTGATTTGATTGATCGAATGGACGCAGGATTGATTTTTTTTTTGGTCCGATTTCGTATTGGAGAAAGAATATTAAATACAATTCCGTATTTACTACGTGTATTTACACGATGTTTGGCAAGTAAAGTTTGCTGTACATGAACAATCAGATATTAGCCAGTCTGAAGAATATTGATACTTTTGTATATCGTAAAGTTTGTATTTACGTAGTCTTTAGAATCGCCGAAATACACATCTAATGTATTTTTGTTGTCTCTGCCCATTTTTCTTGGTACTTTGTCTGCTCTACCACGAACATTTGCTAAATTAGCAGTTTAGAGTTAAATGAATAGTTGGTAACTAACATCAAACGTGCAAAATCATGTTGGATGGCGCTCTATAGAACGTCATGCCTTGCACACTTTGACCCTCACCAGTGGCATAGGGTTGACTCTTCAAAGCTCCTGACTCAGCAGAGGATGCACTAACATCATCCTATCCATGTAAAACAATATTCACAGACCTAAGATAACTAACACCTTCAGCGTTAGATAATTGTTTAATACTTTGACTCCTGAAAAGGACTGCAGTGGTTGAGCATTAGTGAATCACTACATCTCTAAGTTCACTATATTATTTCAACCATGACTAAATACTAAGGAATTACTACATTTGTAAGTGTCTAGCATGACCAAGTGGTTAAGGCACTCGACTCATAATCTGAGTGTCGCGGGTTCGAATCTCCATCACACCAAACATTATCGCCATTTCAGCCATGGGAGCGTTATAAAGTGACGGTCAATCCCATTATTCGTTGATAAAGAGTATCTCAAGTGTTGGCGATGGGTGGTGATGACAAGCTGGGCCTCGTCTACCAAACTTCATTCTTAAAACGACTTGACTGTGGTTTCTCATGGTAACTTGGATGAAAGGTTTGTTTTATAAATTTGTAAACCTAAGTGATTCTATATCGAAAGACATTATGTTCAAGGACTAAACGTTGATAAAAATGTTATTATATTAAAAGAATATCTTTGGCTAAGATATATCTTGTTCAGGATTTCATATATTTAACTTAATAATGAATTTCGAATTTTATAATAACGTTAATGTGTTTCGGATCTTGGATATAAGATGCTCTGTATAGTCTTAATATTACCCTTATATTTGACTGGAATTTTAATATATCATTTTAACTTAAGAACAAAAGCTTAATTATATGTGTAGAAGTGTCCGTGATTTTATATTGAAACTGATAATTTAAAGCAAAAATATGTTACTCAAGCCAGCTTAAATATAACTTAATTCTAACGGTATTTAGAGACCCACACCCGTGAAAACCATTTTAAATCTCCCAAATTTAGTTATCAAAAATGAATGACATTCATTACAGTACACGTGTTTTTTATTACTAAAATTTCAAAGCATATTAAAGGATTAGGATATTATATTAAACTGTAAAACGAAAGTTTTAACTTTCGTTAGATTACAAAAATTAAAAAATAAAGTTAAAATTATAAGATGAAAAATTCTCATTAAATTTATATGCGCACGCGCACAAATGTGTCTATAAAATATTGATGTGGGCCTTTACACAAAATTATTGAATTTTCAAATTTTTTATGCTTGTTAACAATACTTGAACCTATTTTGTTCGCAAATGCATTCTTGAGAACATGATGTGGTTGTTTTAGATTTGGTGAGTTTCCCGCATGTTTGTTCAAGACATAAGTTTATGTGTTTAATATTTTAAAGCGGGTGTATCACCTAGAATTGTTCATTAAGACATTACTTTGTATTGTACGTTTCAAGTTATTGAGCTTCCAAACTTTTACATTAAGGCATGACATCATATGATAGATATTTTAAAGTGGATGTATTGTCCAATGTTGTGCACCAAGGCGGGATTTTATATTGTCTGTTTAAAGCAATGAGTTTCCCAGCGTTTGGTTATCAGTACATGAGTTTATACATTTAAAAGTATTCATATGTATAGAGAGGGTTAAAAAGCGATTGATACATCAAAGAATGATATAGTAAGTCTACAGTAGATGTCGATATATTAAACATTAGATTAAATAACAGCCAAAAGGTAAAAATGTTATTTGTTTTCAGTTCAAAACACCCTTAACGTCTAAGTTCATTTACTTGTTCATTTTTTGCTTCTTTTCTAAAACAATTATTATATATGTTATTATACAGAATTAATTAACAGAGATACATATGATATATTGAAGAAAAATGAAGTAATTTTACCATACATAAGAATAAAACTAAAGCTTGGGACTAAATAAAGCATGTATATTCGTATATACAAATATAAAAATACAAACAAATTGAATATACGAAACGACACGCGGTAAAACTCACACAAATTTGTACATAAGTTCCGAGGGACTTAAAATAAGATGTTCAAGTTATGTGAATAGTGAACGTTGTCTACAAGTTTAGTTTAAAACATTCGTAAAGAAAGCAAAAAGTGACAGTCTTAACCCAATTCATGTGTGTTACATAGTGACTACACAGTTTGCTTTGCAAATCTGCAAAAGTAAATGACAGAAGATAAAACAAATTAGGTTTAACACTGACTTAAAAAATATCGTGTTCATAGGTTCACCACCTATTATTGGTCCAGTCCAAGGAGATCTGTAAAAGAAGCACAAAGTTTAATGATGTAGTGTTAGAATCACCAATCAAGGAAAATCTTTTTTGTGCTTAACCCATCTACTTTAAACTAATTAGCAAAATTTATTTTAAATACATGTGGCTACTAGAACCTCAGGCTAAACTATATCTAATGCGCTCTGATATTTCAGGAGGTGTATTTAAGAAAATTCCAACAGGTACAGGGCATGGGTGGAGACGTGGGAAAGAAAAAATTGATAGGATAACGTAGGATCGAGATGCTTGGTTCTTCTGCAAGGCCATCTTCCTTAGTGACCCTCGGTAATAAAGTTAGGAAGGACATCTTTAGTTTACTTTTGAGAAACGACCATGAAGAAGAGAGTATAAAAGCCAGAATAGTTTCCAGAGTGTGTATCGAGGTACTGTTGTTGGTACAGATTTCCTTAGTAAGATAGCTGTTGATTCTACATACAATCAATATAAAGATGATGCGATTGGTAAGCGTTGTTTAAACTCTTTGATCGCGGCAGTCATTCTTGTTTAAAATTAAACATTTTAAATGTTTTGAACTTGAAATATTATATCCAAATGTTAAATTCAACTTTCCCGTTTCTCAAGTTAATAGAAAGTATCATTTTTTAAACTTATTTTCAACGACAGCTTTGTTTCATTTTCTGCACTTAAAATTTCAATCGAATTATTAACATATATATATATCTAGATATTAAATATAGATATATAGATATAAATACACAGAAAGACGTTATAATTTACTTGGCTGGATAAATATTATTAAATATTGATTAATTCCATGGAATGTTAGTGACATATTACGAGATTACTTATGATACATTTTACTGTTTTTTATTACGGTTTTATGTATTAAACAATATGTCACCCTTCTTCATTATGTAAGAGTCCGAGCTGAACATGATAGTGGTTTGATTTTAAAGCCCACCCACGCTAGTACAGCGGTATGTCTCCAGATTTACAACGCTAAAATCAGAGGTTCGATTCTCCTCGGTGGGCTGAGCAGATAGCCCTTTGTGGCTTTGCTCTAAGAAAAAACACAAAACAAACACTTGATTTTAAAAACATAACTTATTGTTTATTATTTCATATCATGCTGAATAATTTATTTGAATATATATCCAAACGAATGGAATTTCTATCTTTAAAATGTTCTGATATTAATTGTTACATACTAAACAAATCGCTGTGTTAATTAACGTTATAAATTCTAATGTTGATTTTCTCAACAGTTTGGTTAGCGTTTCATCATTTTCATAAATTTACAACAATTGATTTTCTCATTGATTGTAATACTTTATGTATATTTATAGGTTCGGAAATTGATTTTTAAAATAACGTTTTTTAAATGAAGCTTTGTAACGATACAGTTTTGTATTTTTAACTAAGGCAATCCTTGCTTGTCTCTGCGTTGTTGCTTTGGCCGAAGTCTTCCCCTTCAACGTTCCAGAAGGTAAACACGATCCGGCCTTTCTGCAGAACCTGCAACAGGAAGCTCTGAATTACATCAACCAACAACAAGTATCGGATCTCGAGAAACATAAAGCTGAGGAGCTTAAAGTAGAGGAGCGTGCTGCTAAACAGACTCGTCACTATTATCCCGGTTACTACAACCCTGGTTACTATCACCCAAATTACTACTACCCTGGTAATTACTACGGTGGTTACTACCACCCTGGCCACTATTACTCCGCTTTGCACCACAGTGCTGCCCTTCATCAACACAGTTTGGATGAGCAGAAGACTCTGAAGGAACGAGAGAAAGTCCTCGAAGCAGAGAAGACCCTGATTGCCAGCCATTAAACCTAATGACCCGGTTATATTTTTATACTGATACTCAAATATTTTGTTCTTCAAGGTTACAACAGTTTTACAGATACTTTTACAAATGTTTGTTGTTTTCGCTTTAACTAACAATTTCTAAAGGATTTTCAAACATGAAAGAACACAATTCGCTCTCTACTTGTAAATGCAACGTGTTTTGAAAGACTGGATAATTTACTGCTTGAAATTAATAAAAAGTGAACAAACAATTTTGGTACAGTTTTATTTTACTGGTGAATCCCTTTGCTTAAGTCTTGTGAAATAATTTCATGTATTTACTTAGCTACATGTTGTCTGTCTGTGTTATCATATTCATAACTCTCAGAGACAAATGTACAGATAGCTTACTGTTTTGTATTAAAACGTTTTTCAAAACTATTTTAAGCCATTCTTTCTATTTTCTTCCGTGCTTGATTATTGTGATTGTTTTGTACAACGCCATTTCAATTGATTTATGAAGTATTGCTCTCGGGAACTTTGGCAACATTTAACAAGATATTGTTTATTGAAAGGACAAAGATGGTGTTTTTGAGAAAACTGTATTATCATTTCTATATGGAATTTGTTTAAGATTGCTACCTCAAAAAATGCTACGTTACAACAGCTAAAACGGATATAATAATATCGATACTAGCTTCCTACAAACACAATTTAAAACTACTCCTAAAACATGAGTTTTCAATACTAGTCATCTTAACTTTCAAAGTATATCAAATACCAACCTTATGATATAGATAATGAAACAGTTAAGCTTAAGCCTATTTTCAGTAACTTCTAATAATGTTGAAAACTTCTTATATTCTCAAGCACACAAATCATGAATTCTTTGTTATACTAACCAGACATGGATCGTTGATGAAATACGTTTAACCTTTATCTTTCGAAATATATTATTGTGTAGTACATTTGGCACTTTATTAGTTAAGTTTTTACAGGTGAAACTCTACTATTCCAAATGTAAACATATATATATATATATATGAGAAAATTTGTTAAGTCTAATTCGTGAAATGAAAGGATAATTTTTCACGTAAAAATACTTCCAAGTCAACATATTATTGAAAGTGAGTTTGTAGTAAGTTTGTATTTGTTAAAGTAGATCATTGACTATTGGTGTGCCTTCAGCGGTTCATCGTAATTCCACAGGTTCACCACTCGAAAAATAGGGTTTTGATACTCGCGATGGAAATATAAATATAACTCGTTATGAGCTTTGACTAATAAGTAGTTTTATGTAACTTAATGCACACTCAGTTATTTTCTATATTGTGAGATTAAAATTTAAAGTATGAGTTAATTTCAAACTGCGAAACCAGGTAGTTTAAGTACATTCAAGCTTCTCAACTGACTTTGGGAGGTGGAAATTGGGAAAGGGTGTTTTCTAGACCACCTTAGAACCCCAGAAGAAAATTGGCGGGTTTTTTAATGTTTATCGAGGTTAAAATCTACGAGTCCATGCGCACTTTTTCAACTACAAATAAAGACTGAAAGTGCAAATAATAAAAGTGGAACACACGAAATCACAAATAGGCAGACAGACTGACATGTCCACAGCTTTTCGTTTTCCTGAAATGCTTGAAAGTTGTGGACATGTCAGTCTGTCTGCCTATTTGTGATTTCGTGTGTTCCACTTTTATTATTTGCACTCAGACATGAAAGACGTGTGTATATTTTACACGCCGGATTAGCCGCTAAAGGGTTTTTTCTCAGTGGTCGTGAAGGCTGCAGCAGACCAGGGATCCCTGATTGTATCGAATCCCTTACCATTGGATGAAGGATCCTGTTCTGCTATTTAACTTGTGGTTGCTGATGTGTGAAAAGAAACCACGCCTAGACGTCTTCCTTAGGGTACTCAAAACTAATCGAAGGTCACCGGACAAGATGTGGACAGAAGAAACCTTTCAAGGACGTTCTCGAGGCTACAAGAAAAAATGTAATATCGCAACCAACGCTAGGAGACCCTTACCTAATCGTTTTCACTGGAGAAGTTCTCGCTTCAATGATCTCTTTATTCCAAAACTCATCGGTAACGTATTGAGAAGGAGAACCTAGATAAACGGAAGGTATACACATTAATCATGCTTAGAAACCCTCTGCAACAAACTGTAGGGTTCTTGGATTGATTTTATCAGTTATTTACGAATCAATTAAAGCAGACCATGTTATTGGTCAATGAGTGATTTGCAACCAATGTGTGAAGGTATTCTTTCAAATTGATGAAAACAACTAGAAAAGTCAATTTTACACCCATTAACTTAATATGAAACACTTGTGTATGGATGTAGTCAACAGTAAGTATAATAGAAAATCATTAGCGATGACCAAAGGAGTATTTCCTATGTATTTCGTCCACTATCACACTTTTTATCCAGTAAATTACCGTCTGTCTCTTCAACAGTAACAGTAACAAAAATTATCATGTTTTATGTAGTTGCCTTATTAAATATTTAATCGTTTTCATACATTTTGACATTCTTGTGTTTTTTATTTCTTTATTTGTTGTTCAGCACAAAACATTACTTGTGCTAAAAGCCTTCAGACTTATTGTTGTACCATTGGAGACTAGCAAGAAAAGATGGTGACACGAAAATTAAGTATTATAAGATGGATAAAACGAAACAAAAATGATGATAACAATAAAAATTGCTTATTTTGACGCACAGATTAAACAAAACAACATAACAATCTGAAAATAGAAGGAACTCGAAAGAATTAAAGGTTACTTTGAGAAACAGGCTATGTGGTCGTGGATACAGTTACTTACTTTGTACTCAGTAAATATTCTTATCGGATAAAAGTTATTTTTAAGGAGAAAAAAGTGATAAGTGAGTTACTGGTTAAGAAACAAAAAACATAATTCATCCTGTGGCCAGTTGAATCTATAAAAAGCTGGACAGTGCTTTTATCCATATTTGTGTCAGAATGTCCACACAAACTTAGAGAAAAGACGATAGGCTCTTCCTATTTCTGATTTGATTGATCGAATGGACGCAGGATTGATTTTTTTTTTGGTCCGATTTCGTATTGGAGAAAGAATATTAAATACAATTCCGTATTTACTACGTGTATTTACACGATGTTTGGCAAGTAAAGTTTGCTGTACATGAACAATCAGATATTAGCCAGTCTGAAGAATATTGATACTTTTGTATATCGTAAAGTTTGTATTTACGTAGTCTTTAGAATCGCCGAAATACACATCTAATGTATTTTTGTTGTCTCTGCCCATTTTTCTTGGTACTTTGTCTGCTCTACCACGAACATTTGCTAAATTAGCAGTTTAGAGTTAAATGAATAGTTGGTAACTAACATCAAACGTGCAAAATCATGTTGGATGGCGCTCTATAGAACGTCATGCCTTGCACACTTTGACCCTCACCAGTGGCATAGGGTTGACTCTTCAAAGCTCCTGACTCAGCAGAGGATGCACTAACATCATCCTATCCATGTAAAACAATATTCACAGACCTAAGATAACTAACACCTTCAGCGTTAGATAATTGTTTAATACTTTGACTCCTGAAAAGGACTGCAGTGGTTGAGCATTAGTGAATCACTACATCTCTAAGTTCACTATATTATTTCAACCATGACTAAATACTAAGGAATTACTACATTTGTAAGTGTCTAGCATGACCAAGTGGTTAAGGCACTCGACTCATAATCTGAGTGTCGCGGGTTCGAATCTCCATCACACCAAACATTATCGCCATTTCAGCCATGGGAGCGTTATAAAGTGACGGTCAATCCCATTATTCGTTGATAAAAGAGTATCTCAAGTGTTGGCGATGGGTGGTGATGACAAGCTGGGCCTCGTCTACCAAACTTCATTCTTAAAACGACTTGACTGTGGTTTCTCATGGTAACTTGGATGAAAGGTTTGTTTTATAAATTTGTAAACCTAAGTGATTCTATATCGAAAGACATTATGTTCAAGGACCAAACGTTGATAAAAATGTTATTATATTAAAAGAATATCTTTGGCTAAGATATATCTTGTTCAGGATTTCATATATTTAACTTAATAATGAATTTCGAATTTTATAATAACGTTAATGTGTTTCGGATCTTGGATATAAGATGCTCTGTATAGTCTTAATATTACCCTTATATTTGACTGGAATTTTAATATATCATTTTAACTTAAGAACAAAAGCTTAATTATATGTGTAGAAGTGTCCGTGATTTTATATTGAAACTGATAATTTAAAGCAAAAATATGTTACTCAAGCCAGCTTAAATATAACTTAATTCTAACGGTATTTAGAGACCCACACCCGTGAAAAACCATTTTAAATCTCCCAAATTTAGTTATCAAAAAATGAATGACATTCATTACAGTACACGTGTATTTTATTACTAAAATTTCAAAGCATATTAAAGGATTAGGATATTATATTAAACTGTAAAACGAAAGTTTTAACTTTCGTTAGATTACAAAAATTAAAAAATAAAGTTAAAATTATAAGATGAAAAATTCTCATTAAATTTATATGCGCACGCGCACAAATGTGTCTATAAAATATTGATGTGGGCCTTTACACAAAATTATTGAATTTTCAAATTTTTTATGCTTGTTAACAATACTTGAACCTATTTTGTTCGCAAATGCATTCTTGAGAACATGATGTGGTTGTTTTAGATTTGGTGAGTTTCCCGCATGTTTGTTCAAGACATAAGTTTATGTGTTTAATATTTTAAAGCGGGTGTATCACCTAGAATTGTTCATTAAGACATTACTTTGTATTGTACGTTTCAAGTTATTGAGCTTCAAACTTTTACATTAAGGCATGACATCATATGATAGATATTTTAAAGTGGATGTATTGTCCAATGTTGTGCACCAAGGCGGGATTTTATATTGTCTGTTTAAAGCAATGAGTTTCCCAGCGTTTGGTTATCAGTACATGAGTTTATACATTTAAAAGTATTCATATGTATAGAGAGGGTTAAAAAGCGATTGATACATCAAAGAATGATATAGTAAGTCTACAGTAGATGTCGATATATTAAACATTAGATTAAATAACAGCCAAAAGGTAAAAATGTTATTTGTTTTCAGTTCAAAACACCCTTAACGTCTAAGTTCATTTACTTGTTCATTTTTTGCTTCTTTTCTAAAACAATTATTATATATGTTATTATACAGACTTAATTAACAGAGATACATATGATATATTGAAGAAAAATGAAGTAATTTTACCATACATAAGAATAAAACTAAAGCTTGGGACTAAATAAAGCATGTATATTCGTATATACAAATATAAAAATACAAACAAATTGAATATACGAAACGACACGCGGTAAAACTCACACAAATTTGTACATAAGTTCCGAGGGACTTAAAATAAGATGTTCAAGTTATGTGAATAGTGAACGTTGTCTACAAGTTTAGTTTAAAACATTCGTAAAGAAAGCAAAAAGTGACAGTCTTAACCCAATTCATGTGTGTTACATAGTGACTACACAGTTTGCTTTGCAAATCTGCAAAAGTAAATGACAGAAGATAAAAACAAATTAGGTTTAACACTGACTTAAAAAAATATCGTGTTCATAGGTTCACCACCTATTATTGGTCCAGTCCAAGGAGATCTGTAAAAGAAGCACAAAAGTTTAATGATGTAGTGTTAGAATCACCAATCAAGGAAAATCTTTTTTGTGCTTAACCCATCTACTTTAAACTAATTAGCAAAATTTATTTTAAATACATGTGGCTACTAGAACCTCAGGCTAAACTATATCTAATGCGCTCTGATATTTCAGGAGGTGTATTTAAGAAAATTCCAACAGGTACAGGGCATGGGTGGAGACGTGGGAAAGAAAAAAATTGATAGGATAACGTAGGATCGAGATGCTTGGTTCTTCTGCAAGGCCATCTTCCTTAGTGACCCTCGGTAATAAAGTTAGGAAGGACATCTTTAGTTTACTTTTGAGAAACGACCATGAAGAAGAGAGTATAAAAGCCAGAATAGTTTCCAGAGTGTGTATCGAGGTACTGTTGTTGGTACAGATTTCCTTAGTAAGATAGCTGTTGATTCTACATACAATCAATATAAAGATGATGCGATTGGTAAGCGTTGTTTAAACTCTTTGATCGCGGCAGTCATTCTTGTTTAAAATTAAACATTTTTAAATGTTTTGAACTTGAAATATTATATCCAAATGTTAAATTCAACTTTCCCGTTTCTCAAGTTAATAGAAAGTATCATTTTTTAAACTTATTTTCAACGACAGCTTTGTTTCATTTTCTGCACTTAAAATTTCAATCGAATTATTAACATATATATATATCTAGATATTAAATATAGATATATAGATATAAATACACAGAAAGACGTTATAATTTACTTGGCTGGATAAATATTATTAAATATTGATTAATTCCATGGAATGTTAGTGACATATTACGAGGTTACTTATGATACATTTTACTGTTTTTTATTACGGTTTTATGTATTAAACAATATGTCACCCTTCTTCATTATGTAAGAGTCCGAGCTGAACATGATAGTGGTTTGATTTTAAAGCCCACCCACGCTAGTACAGCGGTATGTCTCCAGATTTACAACGCTAAAATCAGAGGTTCGATTCTCCTCGGTGGGCTGAGCAGATAGCCCTTTGTGGCTTTGCTCTAAGAAAAAACACAAAACAAACACTTGATTTTAAAAACATAACTTATTGTTTATTATTTCATATCATGCTGAATAATTTATTTGAATATATATCCAAACGAATGGAATTTCTATCTTTAAAATGTTCTGATATTAATTGTTACATACTAAACAAATCGCTGTGTTAATTAACGTTATAAATTCTAATGTTGATTTTCTCAACAGTTTGGTTAGCGTTTCATCATTTTCATAAATTTACAACAATTGATTTTCTCATTGATTGTAATACTTTATGTATATTTATAGGTTCGGAAATTGATTTTTAAAATAACGTTTTTTAAATGAAGCTTTGTAACGATACAGTTTTGTATTTTTAACTAAGGCAATCCTTGCTTGTCTCTGCGTTGTTGCTTTGGCCGAAGTCTTCCCCTTCAACGTTCCAGAAGGTAAACACGATCCGGCCTTTCTGCAGAACCTGCAACAGGAAGCTCTGAATTACATCAACCAACAACAAGTATCGGATCTCGAGAAACATAAAGCTGAGGAGCTTAAAGTAGAGGAGCGTGCTGCTAAACAGGCTCGTCACTATTATCCCGGTTACTACAACCCTGGTTACTATCACCCAAATTACTACTACCCTGGTAATTACTACGGTGGTTACTACCACCCTGGCCACTATTACTCCGCTTTGCACCACAGTGCTGCCCTTCATCAACACAGTTTGGATGAGCAGAAGACTCTGAAGGAACGAGAGAAAGTCCTCGAAGCAGAGAAGACCCTGATTGCCAGCCATTAAACCTAATGACCCGGTTATATTTTTATACTGATACTCAAATATTTTGTTCTTCAAGGTTACAACAGTTTTACAGATACTTTTACAAATGTTTGTTGTTTTCGCTATAATTAACAATTTCTGAAGGATTTTGAAACAATAAAGAAGAAAATTCGCTCTTTACTTATATTTAAAACATCTTTACATGTAATTTCGAAATGTTTCAAGTTACTGCATGAAATTAATAAAAGATGAAGAAACAAATTTGTTACAGTATGTTTACTGGTGATTCTATTTTCTTAATTCGCATAAAATAATTTCGTGTATTTACCCAGCTACATATCGTCTGCCTTATATTACTGTTCATATGTTTAAAGACAAATGTACATATATTTTACTGTTTTGTATTGTTTATTAAAAGGGCAAAGATTGTGTTATTGAGAAAATTGAATTAACATTTCTATACGAAATATCCTTATATTTGTAATATCAAAGAACTACAATGTGGCAGTATAAAATTAAGAATTGCAAGTTGGATAAAACGAAAAAAATAAGTATAGAAATTAAATATAGTTAATTTCGGCGCAAGGGTAAACGAAATAAATCATTCCAACCACAAAAAGAAGAAAAAAAAAAGTGACTTCAAGAAATATAATATATGGTATTGGTTACATTGACTTAATTTGTGGTCAGTAAATGTGTTCATCGGTTGAAAGTTATTTCTAAGGAGAAAAAAATGGTAATAAGTAAGATATTACGTTTCTTATTTCATTAACTCAGTATGTACAAGTGAAAATCCATGATTCCATAGGCAAACATTCTTTGTTAAGTACAGGTACTATGTCTGATATATGGAGTAACCATACAGATATACTTCAACCACGTCATGCTGTCAAAAGGAAGCTCATTATAAGTTTAACTTGCCGAGATATTTCACTAATTGCTAATATTTATGTGTTTTCAAGTATCAGTGTACACGTGACCACATTAAAATTTCAAACGTTTGTTTATTTTATTCCAAGTTTGAAAACTAGGTACTTTAGGGACGTTGCAGTTTTTTTAGATGTGGATCCTGGTGAACGTAAACATTTTAGATTGTACAAGGAGGTTTATAGCTCATTTGAGACCCCACCACGATATTGTTTTTTAACATTTATTAATGTAAACTGTCTTTGTACCAAACTGCTTACGTTTTGCAACACTTGAGACCCCACCACGATATTGTTTTTTAACATTTATTTATGTCAGCTGTCCTTGTACCAAACTGCTTACGTTTTGCAACACTTGAGACCCCACCACGATATTGTTTTTTAACATTTATTAATGTCAACTGTCCTTGTACCAAACTGCTTACGTTTTGCAACAGCTTCATTAGCTTGGAACAGTAAATATTAAGTGTGAAGTCCATGTAACTACAAATACACAGGTAATCTTTTATACCAACTCTAGTATAATTTTAAATATTTCAGGAAAAACAAAAATAGTAAGTTATTACCTTACTTCATGGATAAACGTAGCTAAAAACATACACACAATGGATTATTTATGCTGTATACACCACGGGTATCAAATCAAGATTTTTACCAATGTGAACCGTGGGATTATTTGTTGAGTCCTCTGGGGTATTTGAGAATTGTTAACAATACTAACAAAGGAAAGTTTACATTCAAAATTTTAATAAAGAATATTCAGATAAAGTCAGTAAAAAACACACTAGCAAATCAGTAGTGATGTTTATTCCGTCTGCTATGTCACTTACTTTTCTCCAATGAGTTGCATTCCGTCTCATCTTTTGTAACACCAAATCTACGGCACTCGTTTTACTAAATATTAATCCATTTTCATATCTTTTCACATAGACCAGAGGAAAGAAAGTTACTAAATCGTGTTCATCGCCAACTGTTAGCCTTCAGTAGTGGGATTCTACTGTCATTTGTGTCGCACATTATGTCATCAAAGATACAATTGAGTTTCTGCCCCAACAAGACAAATCCACGAATCTCTAAAATCACAACTAGGTTTTGCTGGGCTCGTGACCATCCTTTGTTCTATAGACGATGTCCTTACAGCATCTTATCCATCTAAAATTTAATTCATATAGATAACTAAAAATACCAGTTTCAGACAATGATATGTCTCTAGGAAGACCACGACCATTAAGTATTAATATATCATTACATTTGTATGTATATTTCAGTCTCTCTTACTTTGGTATTTGGTGGAACATATATCTGATTTAACTGCTCCTGAACTCCATCCTAAAACGATGAACATGTTTATTTTACCAGCGTTTCGTTCGTTTCATCGAATATAATGGAAAAACAAATATTCTGGTTTTGATTCAGTTTGCTAAGACTACTACAAAGATAAAAACAAACACAGAAGTGTTGAGACTTAATGAAATACAGTTTGATATTTATTTGATATATAAATCTTTAAGTAATAATATTTAAGACAAATAGCTAATAATGTTGTTTACTGAAAACATTACTTATATTATTATTTTATTCAGTTGATTCATTTATAAAGATTATCTGAATCGAAAACGTTGTCTACAAAACTTGATAAGAAAAATCCAAAAAAGCGTGTGATATTCGTAACTGTAGTTTAAACATGCTGGTAACTTAATCGAGAAGTTTCCTTGGGAAAGTTGCAAAACCCAAACGATCATGTATGGAAGAACATTAAATTCAGGGATTTAATGCTGATAGAGAGACTTATGATCCTGGGTTTAGCAGCTGCCTGGAGATACAATATTAAGGGTTTATTGTTGAGAACAAAATATTGTGTTCTAAAGGTTACCAGTGATACTTTGTTCAAGGGGTTACTGATGATAAATACACAGTATATTCCATGAATTATATACCTTTGATAAAGTGATACTATATTCAATGAGTTACCTGGCCTGATATGGCCAGGTGGATTGGGCACTCGACTCATAATCTGAGGGTCGCGGGTTCGAATTACTGTCACACCAAACGTGCTCGCCATTTCAACCGTAAGAGCGTTAAAATGTGATGGTCAATCCCAGTATTCGTTGATGAACAAGTAGCTCAAGGGTTGGCGGTGGGTGATGATGACTAGTTGCCTTTCCTCGAGTCTTATAATGCAAAATTAGGGACAACTAGCGCAGATAGCCCTTGTATAGCTTTGCGCGAAATTAAAAAAACAAACAAACAAACAATGAGTTACCAATGATGAAGTGATATTATATGTTGGATATACAAGACTGTTTACTGTGCGAGTTATTAGGTATTTCAAGTTTACTGTATGAGTTATTAGATATTTCATTTAGTGATTTTATATTTAATGGTTATTTAGTTTTATAAAAAAAAAGTGTCAAAGTTAATTATTTTAAAAGCAATATTTTTGTTACATAACTCTGTATGAGTCGTGCGTTGTTTATGCAGTTTAATTTTTGTACTTGCTTTTTCTTATATTGCTGACTCACGTTACTCGAATATTAGGTATTCTTCTCGTTGAGTATTGTAACTTTACAGCGTCTTGTAGTGTGTAGAAAGTTCGAGGTCTCCATTGGGCATAGTATTTACGCAGGTAACTAATGAGTCACTAGCGATTGAAAGTTTAGCTGTTATGGCGAAACTTTAAAGTGAGTTTCACAGTTTAATAGAGATAAGGAGAACAATTTATCTTTTCGAAGATTCTTCTAAAGTAACTGAAACTCGTCTGTTTTAACTTTCTCGAATAAACAGATAGTTATTGAAAGTTCTGATACACAAGTGGTAATTCACGGAATAGCGTCAGTGAATTCATAACAAATTTTATAGTAAGAAAAAGATTGGAGAAAAATAATTTGTCCTGTGAATTGGACATTTAAAAAGAAAAGATAATTATTTAGAGACAATTGTGATATCCTGTAGTGGGATTAATTTTTTACTTATTTTTGATTTGTTTTTAAATATATATATTATTTCAAAATAATTGGATTGTGTGCTGTTCGTTTGTTGTTCCAATTTATCGCTTACTGTAAAATAATCCTAGCCCATTGATACTAAAACTCTGACATCTGGCGTTCGTGACAGGATTGTACAGTGGTAAATAACAATAGAAGAAGATAAACGACAGCAGAAGGGGATACAGTTACAGTGATGGCGAAAATATTGAAATTCGCAACTACTCTTTTTAACCATGTCAACAGATTTTGATAAATGGAGCACCTTGGGTTAAGAGATGGAGAACTATGAAAGTTTGTTTAAAAATAACAAAAACTGGAGAGAGAAGAGAGAAACAAAATTAAAAGAGGAAAAGGAAAGAGAAAGACTGAAAAATAATATAGAAAGGATAAGAAAATTAGAAAAGGAAGAGAGAGAGAGACTAGAAATGGAGAGAAAAAAGAACACAAGTTAAGATTGCAAAACTCAAGCTTCATGAAAAGAAAGATCCACAAATGACAATAGGATTAGAGCTAGTTGACCCGAAGTGCTTAAATCTGATGAACGGAAAGATGATATGGCTTCTATCCTGCAGACAGGTGAAAAATTTGTCTAAAATTAAAACTGGGAAGAAGGTGACTGGACAGTCTGTCTCAGCCCATTCTCTCAGGAAAAGGCTTACGAGTGCATACAGGCATGATGCCAGAAGAAGTCATACACTATGACAAGTTAAAAGGGGTCTTGTTGACACACTATGAACTTAGTTACGAAGGTTTTCATCAAAGTGAAAAAAGTTAAACCTGACACTAGAGAAACTGTATTTTAGTTTGAGGCACAACTACAGCGATACTTCAAATATAGACGGACATAGCTAAATGTGAAAATACTTTAGAAGGACTGACAGATCTACTAATAAATGATCACGAGCTCAAATGACATTTCAGTCTTCCTAAAGAGAACACATCAATAGAGGTGGACGAGATGATCAAGGTAGCAGAACAGTGTATGGAAGCCCATTGAGGGAGTATAACTGACAAGTCCAAGAAGAACAGTTGAAATTTAAACCAGTGATGGCTGAGAAGTAGCAGCAGTCTAACAAAGGTGACAGGAGGCTCACTGATAGAAAGGAGAAGAGATGCTGTATTTGTTATAAAATTAGACACATTTTAAAGGAATCCAAGTCCACTACCAACAAAAACAGCAGAAATGTCAACATAGACCAACTGTAGCTATCTATAAAGATGTTGCTGGCAAGAAATAAAGGAGTAACTATGACCATGGATGTGAGTGCAAGAAGAAATAGAATAAAAAAAAACGTATTACGCTAACCACAAAGTTATCCGCAGTGCATTACTAATGGTTAGTTGAAGTTAATAAATAGATCAATAGTGCCAGTTGTGATTAAAATATGTGATAAACGTCATAAGTGTTACAACAAATCATAATATGCCAGTAGGAAAAGGCTATATCATGAACAAGAAAGTGTAAGTCCTATGAGACACAGGGTGCAATGGTGCAGCAGTGAGAACCAATCTAGTATCTAATGATCAGATGACAGGAAAGGTACACCCGTGTATGATAATTAATGGGACAGTGAGAAAGTCTCTCATAACAAAAATAAATATGGATACTTCTCACTACATGGTAGACCTTGAGGCCATCTATATGAAAGGACCATTATGTGACTGGATGATTGGAACTATACTAGGTAGTTGGAATTTGGAGGAACTAGAAGATAGATAAAGCACGTGAAGTCGCTACAAAAACTCGGTGGAAGGAAAACAAGCTAGTAATATCAAGCTATTGCAAGTATAAGCGATTAACATCCTGAATGAAAGTCTACTGGAACTGAAGAAAGTGCAGAAGAAAGACACTTCACTGCAGAAACTTCAGAACAGTGGCTGAGACAAAGTCGAGCACAATACAAAACAGACAGATACTTTAAAAACAGAGGACTGGAAAGGAGTATTGAGCCAGAACCCTCAAAATAGTTCTACTGGTGAAGTTAAACATATCAAAGGAGGTAAAAAGTTCTTATATAATACGAAGGTCATTGATCGACATTTTAGGATTTTAGCTCTGCTTCTCACAGCCAACAGCAATCTTGTGAGAAAGTGGAAAGGATCTTTCAAAGTATAAAAAGTTATCCGCAGAATGCACTATAAGTTGAAAACGGATGGACGATAAAGATTTACATGACAATTTGTTAAAGAGGTACTTCGAGATAGAAGAAGACATAACGTGTGCAACTATTGAGGTTATAGATGGGACATAGTAGAATCAAAAGATGATGAATTCGTTATAGAAGTTGAAGACCTATTAGACTTAAGACCATTGTGTGGAGATAAGGCGTATAATGAAGTAAGCATAAATGAAAATTGAAAGATTTGAAAAAAACAGCCAAAGGAAACAAAAGTTAAAGATGAAATCCAGAGATCCTGTCAATCTAAAGCTCTACCAATTTTATTTTTTTTTTGCAAAGAGAGACCAGTAAACGAGCTGTACATGTTTACAACATGTATGTAAATAAATATTGTATTTTTCTTGTAGAAGGGCTATTTGTTGGATAAATGAAACTATTTAGTATAAGAGTAATTATTTATTTCCTTTAGCTATTTAATACTTAAATATTAATTACTTTTAATATCAAGAGTGTTAAAAGTTAGTTATTTTAAGAGTGATAGTTATGACGGGTTTCGTTACACAACTCTGCATGAGTCAAGCGTTGGGTATACAGTCATTTTTATAGCTGGCTTTTATTACGTCACGTTATTCGAAACCAGTATTTTTCTTGTTGAGTATTGTTACAACATGGCGTCATGTAGTGTGTAGATAGAGGCATCAGTTGCCTTCCTTCTAGTTTTACACTGCTAAATTAGGGACGGCTAACACAGATGGCCCTAGCGTAGCTTTGCGCGAAATTCAAAACAAACCAAACCAAACCAAACCAGTTGGACAATATGTGGAACATCTACAGATAACATACTAAAAAGCTATAAAACATATATTAGACCTGTAATAGATTATGCAGCTCCAGCATGGATAACTGTAAGCAATAAAATAATTAAAACCAAACTATAAACAATCCAAACACACTCCTCACAACTGTATACAGAGTTCCAAGAACTATATAATCTCAATTCATTCACAAATACTCGAACATACCAACTATACCAGATAGACTCCTACATTGTACAACAATGTACTTTAATAAGAATTGGATGAAAAACGAATTACTATGAGAACTAGACAGGTACCTCATACATGATGAAGCTAGTCCTAAATATCTCTCCCCAGTTAACTTATATTTTAAATAAAAATATATATATATTAAATAATAAAAATAATAATAATAATAAAGAATAATAAAAATATATATACATATGTATATATATATATATGTGTTAAACAATAAAAAAAAATGCCACCAACGAACTTGACATTCTGCTGATAGAATAAAATAATCACTATATATGAGCCACAATACATGGACATTGCCCTGAAAAGGATCAAAATAATATTCAGTTCTACAGTTATAAATACCAATCCGTCAAGAACATAACTACGGGGAGGAGGAAGAGGTCATAGAGAACCTGACCCTTTTTTTACCCAAACACCGACAGACATTCATTCATTGGACAATATAGGTGACCAAGTGAACAAAAGTAAAGTTAAATTCAGTCAGAAAAAGTTAGTTATTAAAAAGAAAAACATGATTGTTAGTCGGCGTGCAAGTAATTAGCTTTAAGGGGTTGATATCTTGTCAATTTGTACAGCTAAGCTAGAAAACATCAAGAAGAAAAAAGTTAAAAAATTCAACAGACTGATTAAAACAGATACTCTTACGTCTATAAACATAGTTCATAATTACGGGTCGAGAGTACTAAGTGCTACAGAAAATGAGATCCTTAACCTAGGTCTAAACTTCGCCATCCAACCTGGCAAAGTTCTAACTGTTGACATAGCTGCAACCTTAGAATCTGCTGCACAAAGCTTCCCGAAACCTGTGGCTGAACAATTCAGACACCAAACTTACACCATCCTCAGAAAGGCCAATAAACCAAACCGAACATCACTAAACATGAATGTAGCTCACTGAACCGCCTAAACGAGACAATAACATCAATATTCTACCAGCAGACAAAGGAAAGAGTATAGTCACCGTAGACGTTAAGGATTATGACACAAAGACCAAACAGTTACTAATATAAAAAGCTCAACATTGATCCTACAGAAGAGACAGAAAGACTCATCAATAGAACGCTGAACAAACTAAAGAAACAAGACTTGATCAACGAAAAACTAGCCAAAATTTCCCTTCTCAGTTCTACGGACTACCTCAGGTATACAACCCTAATACTCGTATACCTCTAAGGCCTATCGTGAGTGTTCAAAACTCACCTGGCTACTTTCCCAGTACCTATCTTATCTCCACTACGAGAAAACACTGAACATCACGTTCAAAACTCGACAGATTTTATAGGACAACTCGGATATCCCAGGATATTATGGTCAGTTTTGATGTCACAAGTCTATTTACCAATGTTCCAACCTCCGAAACTCTTCACGTCACCAGACAACTACTGCTAAATGACAGCTCTCTACCACACAGAACAGATATGAAAATAGACGTCATAATGGAACTAACAACTATTTCTCTACAATCAACCTATTTCCAATAAAACGAGGAATTCTACGAACAAACAGATAGTCTAGCTACGAGTATGGGATCACCACTCTCTTCAATCCTAGCAGACATTTTTATGGAAGACTTTGAAGAAAAAGCCCTTTCATCCACGCCTATAAAACTAAGTTTCTACAGACATTATGTCGACGACACCTTCGTTATTTGGTCCCACGGTCATGAAAACTTACTAGTCCTCTTAAAACATCTCAGTTCCGTAGACAAAAGAATCTACTTTACTACGAAAATAGAGGAACAAAACAGTCTATCGTTTCTCGGTATACTCATCAGCAAACAAGCAAGAGAAATAACCACAACTGTATACATAAAATCCACCCGCGGACAGATACCTGCAATTCAGTCCTTTCATCCAACCTCGATAAAACGTGGTATCATCCAATGTCTAAACAAGAGAGCAGAAAACATTTGCGATAAGATATTCATCAATGCAGAACGCCAAAAGATCGTAGAGAGTTTGAAACAGAATGGTTACACCTTCTCCTTCATCACAAAACTTCTTGAAGAAGACCATGACAGAAAGAAAATATCAGAAAGTCACTACCACTACCACCATTTACCTACCATACCTACAACATTTCAGTGAAAAACTCAAACACATAGCCATAAAATTCAACATAGAAATCTGGTTGAAATCCTACAATACCTTAAGGTCCATTCTGGTAAAAAACAAATAGCGACCTACCAAAGAGAATCTCAAAAACGTCATATATAAAATTCCGTGTTCCTGCAACGACACGTACATTGGAGAAACGGGAAGAAAACTAGCAACAAGAATAAAATAACATAAAGATAGTACAAGATAATACAAGACTTGTGAAAACACAAAATTCAGCCATTGCAGAGCACGTCACGTCAACTGTACACAGAATAAACTGAGAGAAAACTAGAATAATCGACATAGACATATTCTGGATGACAAGAAAAATCAAAGAATAATTTTATATTAACACTATTAGACCTTCATTTAACAGAGATTCCGGATTAAAGGTGAGTAACCTGTGGCTGCCATTGGTTGAATTTACAGGAAAACTCTCCTCCAATCAGAAACAGTGATAATCCAACCAGTCATAACATGCTCTCCACAATCTACCAGGACACTATAAAAGACCGTCAACACCTACACACACATTGAAGTGACCTAAACTCTGTTGACTTTGATACACAACACACTAAACAGCTATTCTAGTTCAATCAATAGAAAAATCACCACCGCTGAACTCAAAATTAACATTAAAACTTGAAAACACTTCCCCGAACATAGCCAAATACCAAATATTATTCTCAAAAAAGGTTCTAGTCTCCTGTTACAACATCTCACAAATATCATGAATCTCTCACTAACAACACTAACAACCCGACACTTGAAAAAAAGCTATCATCACCACGATTCAAAAGAAACAAACAAACAGGACTAATCCTGACAACTTCCGTCCCATCAGTCTGTTAAGTTGTCTTGTTAAACTGGTGAAGAAAATAATTTCAAATCGTCTCCTTCATATCTGCAAAATAAATAACATCTTACCCGAATCTCAAAACGCTTCCAGGAAAAACAGAAAAACAATAGATCACCTCACACGAATCACTGAATCAGTTTACAAAGCATTCAATAATATCAGGTAACCATAAGCGTATTTTTAGATGTTAAAAAAGCATTTGACAGTGTTTGGCATAACACCATTAAGTATGAATTAATTAACTTGAAAGTAAATCAAAGTATTATCATTCGGATATCAAACTTCCTAACAGATAGAACAACTCAAGTAAGAGTCAACAAAAACTTATCAAAATCTTTCAAATAACTGCAGGAGTGTCTCAATGATCCGTCCTTTCGTCACTCCTTTACATTATTTTTGTTAGTGATATACCTTTTCCTAGTCTAATTTACACTTACAATTCACAATACGTTGACGACATTGCTATTTGGAGTATTTCTAGAAATCCACTAATGGCCATGTCTTACGTTCAGGAAACACTGAATACTGTCGTGAGCTGGAGCAACAAGTGGAGAGGGGTTTTAAAACCTCACAAAAACGCAAGCAATCACTTTTTATAGGAAATTAAAAAGACACAAAAAACACTAGAAAAAGTGAACATCTCACTCGGCAATATGCCTATCATCATTAGCAAGCACATCACATTCCTTGGCATCACTTTCGACTCAAGATTAACATGGAAAAAACACGTTAACAACATACATTTATACGTTGAATGACCATATCTACCAAACATTCAAACTGTTCATCAGAAACCATCATTCAAATATACAAGTCTTACATCCGTCCGTTAATAGAATATAGATGTCAATTCACATACAATATGTCTAACAACGCACTACAGAAGATTCAAATACAACAAAATAAACTATTAAGAGCAGCAACCAGACTACCAACATACACACCTGTCAACTATGTACACAAAATCAGTAACCTACCCACCCTTAGAAACAGGCTCACAGAAATATCATACAAACATTACTTAAAAGCAAAACATAGAAATTAACTAACTGCGTCATTATGTAAATTAACCAGTGTACCCATAAAATACGTTTCACCATATAACATATTTCAACAATTATAAATCACTTAACAAAATACATAATCCCAAATAAGGTGAATATATGCTTGTATTTATATCTATTTTTTTTTTCAGATCGGGGCTGGGACAAGTAAAACTTTCAGCACCTGTCCTGTGAAAGTGGGTTTTTCCGGGGCGCTCCCGTTTCCTGAATCGGGCCGTTTTAAGTTGATATCTCATTGGATCATCAGACTGCGGGCTCCTGGCTTACTACTTCCCTTGTGCTGCCTTTATCTCATTCCCCCTTTCTCACCCGTCATTTTTATAACGCCCCATCTAACTTCATCATCTTAAACAAGCAAAATCAAATTACAGGAAAACTTCCATGTAAAAGTAAATAAACTTCCATGAGCGGGTATGAAGAGGAACCACAACATTCCTGACCCCCCTGTTGGATAGAGAATTCCTCAGACTTCCCTCTCTCTAAACTAAATCCCTGCCAAGTTCAAAGCGTTGACACACACTGACTTGAAAACAAAAAGCGGAAGACTTTCGAAACGTCGTCCTCTACACTTGTGTCTCCACAACAGACAGTTGCCGTCTATTCTACAAAGTTTCACCATGAATACTCTGTCTAAACAATCTATCAAAAAAATTGTAAAATTATTTGTGCACTTTGACGAAAAAAGAGACAATTAATTACTTGAAGATGACACAACTGTGGTAAACAATAAAATAACTTAAGTAAACTTAAGCCAGAAAATGCTAAGTTAGTGAAAGTGAAGTTAGATAGCTTTATTGTTACTTTAGTCATAATGAGCGATAATGTAAAGTGAGTCTTACAGTTTAACAGAAATAAGGAGAATAACTTGTCTTGTTAAAAGGTGTAGACTTTGACAAGAAAAGATAATTATTTAGAATTTAAGATACAATTGTGGTGTCCTATAGTGCAAAAAATTTTTATACACACGTTTGACTTGTTTTAAATATATGTTATTTTGAAACAAGTATCTTTGTGCTGGCCGTTTATAGTCTGATTTTATCCTTACAAGTTACAGACACCTACCGTAAAATAATCCTAACATACTTATACTAAAACTTTGATGCTATATTAAAAGTATCACTAGTGACAGAGATACTATATTGACAGGGTTACCAGTTATAAAGATATACTGTGTTCAATGGTTACCAGTGATATACAGATACTATGTTCAGAACGTTATTAATAAATAGATTATAATGAACTACTATAATGAAAGGGTTTCCAGTGATAAAGAGATAATTTTTTAAAGGGTTAACAGGGATCAAAAGATACTGTGTTCAAATGGTTACAACTGATAGAGGTATACAATGTTAACAGTTATAAGTAGATACTACGTTCAATGAGTTTGTGGTGATAGAGCGAAACATTGTTCAATTGGTTAACAGTGATAACGAGGTACTACGTTAGAACAGTCATAAGTGAAAAGGAAAACTGTATATAAAGGGTTATTGATTGTAAAGAACACAGTGATATAAAAGTATAATGTTCAGTTGTTACCTGTGACAAAGATATACCATGTTGAAATGATTATCGGTGCTAAAGAGATTCTGTGTTCAAACTGTTACCATTGACAAATAGGTATTATATTCAATGAAATACCAGTGGTGGAGGGAAGCTCAAAGTGTTACCAATAATAAATAGATTTTATATACAATGAGTTACCAGTGATGAAGATATGCTATGTTTCCAAGGGTTACCATTGATAAATAGATAGTATATTCAATGGGTTTATAGTGATAAATAGATATGATATTCGAAGTGATAACAGTGAAAAGAGGTAACAATATCAAAGGGTTACAGGTAATAAAGATATAGAATAGTCAGTTGGTTATTAGTAATAAAAATGTACTTTGTATCAGGGGTTTACCAATGATAAAGAGATACTATATTCTGTTGGTTACCAATGATAAAGATATAATATGTTAAGTGCATTACCAGGGATAAAGACATACTCTGTTTAATGAGTTACCATCAATAAAGAGACGCTATGTTCAAGAGGTTACCATTGTTAACATTGCCAATTCAATGGATTACTAATGATAAAGAAATACTAATTTCAAAAATATACCGGTGATAAAGATATACCATGTATAATAGGTTACTAGTGATAAAGATTGATGTGGTTAACTGGTGGTAAAGTGACTCTATGATAAAGATGTTTTCAGTAATAAAGTGATACTATATTCAGTAATTTACCAGTATTCTATAATAACATGTTCAAGACGGTTTATGTGTTCCAGAATAAAATATGTTATTTAAATATGTCGAGTACCAACATAACATTTTAAAATTTGATATGTTTTGATTGAAAAAGTGTATTTATATGTTTAACTGTATTTCATCTGTTATTTTGAAATACATAATTTTAAGTAGGAGAACTTGTTCTTGCTCAGTGTCAATTTAGAAACGACATAAAACAATATACATTATTAGGCCCAAAGATTTAAGAAATACAATTCTAGATATGTGATTTCAGTTTCAGTAAACAAACAGTACTTCTTGAAGATGACATTTGACTGGTAAAGCTAAAATAAACTTGAAGGAGTTGTGGTATTATAGTAAACTGTAATTTACCATAGGTTGATTAACAATAACGAAAATAATGAAAATATGATATCGTAAATTGTAACGTTTCAGATATAAACAACTCTGTATCGAAGTGCTTGAGGTGTGTCTTTGTATAATATTATATAAATCACGTACTTCTTTGTGTATTTATAACACATCTAAAAGATGTATTTATCAATATATTTATATAACAAGATGTGAAATACTAATATTATGTAGGCCCGGCATGGCCAGGTGATTAAGGCATTCGACTCGTAATCTGAGGGTCGAGGGTTCGAATTCCCGTCACACCAAACATGCTCGCCCATTCAGTTGTGGAGGCGTTATAATGTGACGGTCAATCCCACTATTCGTTGGTAAAAGAGTAGCCCAAGAATTGGCTAAATTAGGGACGACTAGCGCAGATAGCCTTCATGTAGCTTTGAGTGAAATTCAAACAAGAAACAAACTAATGTTATACACATATTTCAAGTAAAAGTCAGTTATATCATCTTTTGTTGAAACATCAATAACCTAGACTTTCTTGTTGCAGTTCTACAGCAATATATTAACCCCTGAAAAATCACACACGATAACTATTACTAAGTTTCCAGGTGGTAAGATTCCCAGTGTTATTTATCTAGACATTGCCATATCTATCATGTATGTTATCTATCATAACAAAACGTTATATGCCGAATATTTAAAGTGGTAAGTTGCTAAGCGTTGTTTCTAAGACATAAAGTTATTTATTTCAATGCATTATTTTTTTTCCCCAGTGTCAAGTTTGATGTGGTGATCTTCTTAACCTTGTTGTTGACGGTCTGAGATGGTAAGTGATTGAATGTTATTATTTATAAAAATCTTCCTGTTTCACAACCAAAATTAAAGATTTTAATATTATGACAACAAGAGGTTGTGCTGGATTACATGAGGAATAACCTAACTTACGTTATAACATTGTACACACGATGTCTCATAACACTACATATCATATATTAAACATATTTTCAACACAAAGTTTTGATTTACTACTAAATAAAGATAGTAATAGTTTACTTGTAACTCCCTCCCATCTGTAATATGTATACATATGAAGTCAACATAACTTATTTCTGTCCATAATGATTTGTTGGAATCTCTTAAGAAGAAACTGCAATATGTTAATAGAAGCGGTTTTGTTTGGTTATGAATGTAAATAGGAATTAGTTTCAGTTTCAGAAGTCCTCTTATATAGCTAGAAACCGGGTTTTGATACTTGTGGTTGACAAACCACAGATAATCCTTTGTGTAGCTTTGTGCTTAACAATAAACAACTAATGTACTCTAAAATTCCAGCTAATGTTTAACATATAAATGTTACTGTTTCTTTTCCATATCTTTAAGTTTATGTTTCATTGTTTAAGTTCCACTATTTTGTTCTCACATTATAGTATTTTATCTATATTTACAAAATAGATGGTTCTAAGCTGCCCATAAAACACTGCTTTATAAAGTTCTATCTTTATGTAATGATACAGTTTTGTATTTTTTATCAAGGTAATTCTTGTTTGTATCTGCACTGTTTCTTTGGCCGGTATCTTCCCCTACAACGTTCCAGCAGGCTAACATGATCCTGCCTACCCGCAGGCTCTACAACAACAGGCTCTTTATTACATCAACCTACAACAGGTACCTGATCTTCAGCTTCATGGAGCTCGTGAACTTCAAGTAATTGCCAAGAATCCTATTGCTTATCACCATAGTTACTATCACCCTGGTTACTGTTATCCTGGTCATCACTACGGTGGTTACTACCATCCTGGTTACTATTACTCCGCTTTACACCACCTTGCTGCTCTTTGTAAACATAATATGGATAAGCAGAAGGTTCTGAAGGAACGACAGAAAGTCCTCGAGGCTGAGAAGGACCTGATAGCAAGTCATTAAACCCAATTATTGGTTCTGTCGTGTTTTTGACATTCATTTGTTCTTGATTCTCTTAAAATGTTTTTCTTTCAGCTTTCACCATCTAGATATACTTTTATAAAGTGACTGATGAATGACATTCAACTTTAATTAACAACTTCGAGACAACTTTCAAGAATTCACTTCTTACTTATATTTAAGTAACTTGCACATGTAACATGTTTTAAAACACTGGAATATCTACTACATGAAAATAATCAAAAGGCCAACTGTGAATATTTTTAAAATGTTTTTCTGGTGATTCTAATTTCTTGAGTCTCATGAAATAACCTTCCGTATTTACTTCGCTACATTCTCTCCAGCTTTCGTTATCGTAGTTTTACTTTGAAGAAAAGGCTACTGATATCTGTTTTGTATTAAACCATCTTCTACAGATACTCAAACACCGTTCTTTCTATAATCTAAAGATACCTGATTGTTGTTCTTTTACTGCAGAATACCATATAAATAGTTGTGTAATTTAATGTTCATATAAATCTTGTCAAATGTTGACATATAACTGTTTACTGAAACAAATAAACTACCAAGAAAGCTGTTATCAGAGGGTTGTGTCATCATATTTATAGACGTTTTTTTTACAAACTCTACATCAGTGAATAATGTCACGTTATAATATATGAAACCCATATAAAAACATCGAACTAGCTTTATAGAAATATGTTGTCACGCTGGTTCTGAACTCGTGTGTTGTCAGTGCTAATCAATTTAATCATCAAAGTTTGTCAACAATCAACAACATGATATAGATAGTGAAACAATTAAGTTTAGGTTTATTGCTGTTAAGTGTTGATATTCTCAGACATAAAGCTATAAATTCTTAGTCTAATCCAAGCCTCAGGTCGTTGATGAGTCTGATCTTCATCTTTCGAAATAAATCACTGTATGTTTTGTATACCATTACCTCAGTGTTTAAGAATCCAAATATCCATGATTCCAAAGGCAAAAATTCTTTAAGTATATGATGTAAAATGAAACGCAACCACCTAAAAATACTTCAACCACGTCATTGTGTTGAAAGAAAGTTCACAATACGTTTGTACTTGACGAAATAGGACACTGATTGTTTAGTTATGTATACTTCACGTGATCACATTAGTCAACAATAGGTGTCGATTTGTAGCTTCATAGATCTCGTGAGCTTGAGGTAATTGCTAAGAACCTTGCTGAGTACCACCCTGGTTACTACCACCCTGCACCACAAACACAGTTTAGATGAACTGTAGGTTCTAGCAGAGCAACAGAAAGTGGAGAAGGCCCTGATGAAATATGTAAAACTTTTACGCCAGCCAATGGGATTTAGAACCCACACGAGAATCCCACCAAGATATTGTAGTTTTACATTTATTGATGTTAACTGTCATTGTATCAAACTGCCTACTTTTTTCAATAGCAACTGAAGCTTAGAACAGTAAATAATAAGTGTGAAGTCCATGTAGCTACAAATACACAGGTAATTTTTTATACCAACTCCAGTATAATTTTAAATATTTCAGGAAAAACAAAATAGTAAATTAGTACCTTATTTCATGATCAAACGTAGCATAAAATTTCACAATGAGCTGTGTGTGTTCAGCCTACCATAAGTAGCGAAACTTGATATTTTAGTAATATGAGCTCTTGGACTATTCGTTGAGTCATATAGCGTATTTGAGAATTATGAACAACACAAACAAAGAAACATCAGTTGGTTAATATGAAATACATCTGTTATGAAGTAGTCAGTAAAATACACAGTAGAAAATCAGCAGCGACGCTTAAACAGATACTTCCTGTTTATTCCGTCTGCTTTGTAACTTCTTTTCCTCCAATGAGTTACAATCCATCTCGTCCTCAGTAACAGTAAGTCCACTGAATTTCCAGTAATCACTCAACAATTGTTTTACTACATAATAATTCATTTTCATATCTTTCCACTTTCGTATTCATCTGCCGTTCAAGGCGCCAACGTGAAAATTAAAAATTACAGCATGAGAAAAGGTAAGAAAAACAATGGTTAACACTGAAGGTACAAATAATTTTGACATAGCTAACGAAACGGTAACAAGTTACTTCAAGAAATAATCTTTATGGTCATTGTTCCAAACGAATACTTTGTACTCTCCTAAAAGAGAGCCCCCCGCTAGTACAGCGGTAAGTCTACGGATTTACAACGCTAAGATCAGGGGTTTGATTCCCCTCGGTGGGCTCAGCAGATTGCCCGATGTGGTTTGCTATAAGAAAATATGCCCATATACATACCTAACAGAGAAACGATATTAATCAATAAGCTGTACAATACACAACGTTGTTATAAAACAAAAACCACAGTGTGTTTCATGGCCATTTAAATCTAACTGAAGCTGGACAGCGTTACTTTGTTTGTTTAATAATATTAATGTAACAAAGTTGATAACCAGGAAGGTTATCCTACTTCTGAGCTCACTGAGGAGAGGAAAGAAAGCCACTCAATCGTGTTAATTATCAACTGTTACCCTTCAGTAGTGGGATTCTACTGTCATTTGTGTAGCACATGATGTCATCAAAGATACCATTAAGCTTCTGCTTCAAAAGAACTGAATCCGCAAATTGCTGAATTCATAATTAGCTTTTGACTCTTGACCATCCTTTTTTCAATAGACGACGCATTTTCAGCATCTTTTCCTCCTAAGATGTCATTCATACATATAACTAAAAGTTTTAAGACAAAGATATATTCCTTTTTTATCTCTAGGAGGACCACAACCATTGAATATTAATATATCACCACATTTGCATGGATATTTCAGTCTCTCTTACTTTGATATTTTGTATTAGCTGCTCCTTAGCTCCATCATAAAACGATAAACATTTTATGAGTGTTTTGTCGTTTTATCGAATAAAATGGAACAACAAATATTCTTGTTATGGTTACGTTTGGTAAGACTACTACAAAGATAAAAACAAATACAGGAGTGTTGACAGTTAATGAAGTATGGTTTCATATTTATTTGATATATAAATTTTTAAGTTTATGCGGTTGTTGAACTGGACAAATTACGATAAATAGTAAATTGTGTTGTTTACTGAAAACAGTACTTATATGACTATTTTATTCATATCTGAAGTTTATCTTAATAGTAAGTGTTGTTTATGATATTTGATAAGAGAATTATAAAAACATGTTATATCCGTGTGTGTGTTTTTTTATTGCAAAGCCACATCGAACTATCTTCTGAGCCCACTGAGGGGAATCGAACCGCTGATTTTAGCGTTGTAAACCCGTAGACTAACCGCTGCACTAGCAAGGGTGCATTTATATTAGTGTCCATACTTTCTACGTTTTTGTAATATAATAGAAAAGTTTGTTTTGGAAATTTGCATACCGAGGCAGAGAACGTGGTAAGTATTTCTGATTAACATAATCTGACCCCAAGTCAAAGCTCAAGGGCAGATATAACTGGAAACTCTCAGAAATGTTCTTTCTCTTCGCCTCACACACGAGTTAAGTGCCTTGGTGGGCTTAATGTTAAAGGTCATCATTCTAAAAAAATGTTAACGCTGGGATGAAATAAAAGTTTATTAGGGAAACAAAGCGAAAGTGATGAAGGTTTTCATCACAAGAACACAAAATCAACGACCATAGTGAGACTTCAGGGCGGCAGGGGATCTGTAGATCTTATGTGAAGATTTTTATGTAAAGGAAAAAGAACCCTAAGAAACCCCAATTTCATTACCTGGGTCCAATGTTATCAGATATTGCCCTGAAACATTAACTTGATGAAGAAGGAAAGTAATTTAAGAACTGTAGTCATCATACAGATGAATGTTTTGTTTTTAAAATCTGTCAAGGTGGAAATTCACTGAACGATGTTTCGAAGAATAAGACGTGATCAATGCTACGTTCGATACTTGTGAGATGAATGGTGTGTTGGCGGGAAGGGGGTAAGTTTCTGCAGATGACTGTTTTATTGTGAAGCATCTATGGTTGTGGGTTGGGCTGGCAGTTGAGCTTGTGTGCATTTCTTTCTTCTTGTTGTAATTCTTTGAGTAGACTGCTCCTGTTGTTCTGGTATGGGAGTTGGTTTTGTTTCTTGGTCTTTCCTTTTATGATAGGCAGCGGGTGTTGGTTTAGGGCTTCAGGAGATGGTAGGCGTAAAGCGTGGGCGAGATTTCCGGTGAGGTTTCTCAGCCTTAAAGTGGTGGTATTCGAGGGAGCAGCCGTTGACAACAATGTAGTTGGCAGCGGCTTGTGAGGGTGTAACAGCTTTAACAAAGTGAGAAAGTGTGCCTATCTTTTTCGATGGAGGCTCAGCATGTACAGGTGGTCAAGGCGCTCGACTCGTAATCTGAGGGTAGCAGGTTCGAATCCCTGTAACACCAAACATGCTCGCCTTGTAATGGGCGCGTTATAATGTGACGGTCAAACCCACTATTCGTTGTTAACAGCGTAGTCAAGGAGTTGGCGGTAGTTGGTGATGACTAGCTGCAACACAGCTAGTCATCACACCCACCGCCAATTCTTGGGCTACTCGTTTACCAACGAATAGTGGAATTGACCGTAACATTATAACCTCCACGGCTGAAAGGGCGAGCATGACTGGTACGACCGGGATTCGAACCCGCGACCTTCAGATTACGAGTCGAACGCTTAACCCGCCTGGCCATGCCGGGCCCATATTTAATGAACTGCGTGTATTGTTGAGTTAGTGAAGCGTACAAGGGTATGAAGAATACTTCCCATGGTGAGTGGGTTCGAGTGCCAAGTGAGACATAGATATTAAATATACTCGAGTGTTTTAGCCTGAAGGAGTAGACCTCCCTCGTGGAACTATAGAGTTCGATCCGGGAAGACGAGTGCTTGTGGTTTGTTTCGTTGAATGAAGCTGGTGAAGTCACGCGGACAGAAGCCGATTGATATGAATTATTGCAGGTGGCGTTAGGTGAACAGTTCACTTGCTGGCGTAGAACATGATCGAATAATACTATTTTGAATTTCACGCAAAGCTACACCAGGGCTATCTGCGCTAGCCGTCCCTAATTTAGCATGTAAGATTAGAAGAAATGCAGCCATTCATCACCACCTACCGCCAACTCTTGGGCTATTCTTTTGCTAACGAATAGTGGAAAATTTGCAAAAATCAAACGATCCTATATGGAAGGACATTAAATTCATGGATTTAATATTGATAGAGAGACTTATGTTCCTGTGTTTAGTGGCTGCCAGGAGATACCATATTTAGGGATTTATTGTTGAGAACAAAATATTGTGTTCAAAAGGTTACCAGTGATCAAGAGATACTGTGTTCAAGGAGTTACCATTTGTAAATGGTAAGAATATTCTATGGGTTATGCACCTTTGATAAAGAGATACTATATTCAATGAATTTACCAGTGATGAAATGATACTATGTGTTGGATTCACAAGACTCTTTAGGGCACGAGTCATTAGATATTTCATTCAGTGATTTAATATTTAATGATTATTTAGTTTTCATAACAAAAGTGTTAAAAGCTAATCATTGTAAAAGTAATAGTTTCTATACGTAGCTTTAAATGAGTCGTGCGTTGTTCATGTACTTTAATAATTGTACTTGGATTTTGTTATATTATTGACGTCAGGCTACTCGACTTTACTCGTTGAGTAATGTTACATTGTAGTATCTGGTAGATTGTTGAAAGTTCGTGGCTTCATTTGGGCATGTATTTACATAGTTAACTAATAAATGGAGTTAAGTTTACTTAAGTCACAAAAACTAGAGAAAGTGAAGTTAGACTGCGTGTTTATTAGTTTAGACGTAAGAGACGATATTTTAAAGTGAATTTCACAGTTGAACAGACATCAGGAGAATGATTTGTCTCGTTACAAGTGTAGACTTTTGATAAGAAACGAGAATTATTTAGTTTAAGATACAACAGTGATATGCTGCAGTGCAAAGAATTTTTGTATATGCGTTTGACTTGTTTAAAATACATATATTATTTTAAAACAAGCGTATTGTGTGCTGGCCATTTATGGTCCGATGTTATCGCCAACAAGATACAGACACCTACTCTAAAATAATCCCAGTCCATTTATATTGAAATCGTTGATGCTATATTCAAAGCGTTATCAGTGACTATGAGATACTGCATTGAAAGTGATGCTAGTTGTATAGAGATACTGTGTACAACAGTCACCAGTGATGTACAGATACTATGTCTAGAAAGTTACCATTGGTAAACAGATGATAATGAAAAGCAATGATGATAGGGTTTCTAGTGATAAAAGAGATACTATGTTTAAAGGGTTAGCTAACAGTGATCAAAAGACATTTTGTTCAAATGGTTATCATTAAGAGGGACATATAGTGTTTAATGATTATCACTGGTAAAGAGATACTAAGTTCACTGAGTTGCCGCTAATAAAGCAACACAATGCTTTATGGGTTACCAGTGACAAAAAGATGCTATATATATGAAGGGTCACGAGTGATAAAGAGATACTATGTTCAG
>NC_134834.1:128283091-128363315 GCF_004210375.1 Tachypleus tridentatus | reverse complement strand
AAAAGGCTGAGCATGCTCAGTGACGGTAGTTGAGTCGCAATCCACAGATTGCAAGTCGAACACCCTAACCAGACCATGTTATAATAGAAGTTCATTTAATAAAGAACTTTATCAGTTTGTTTAAATTTTCGTAAAACTAAACCAAGAAAGTTGACAACATGTATACGAAAAACCTCAATCAAACCTATGAGTGCTCATGATATCCGTTTTACGTTTTACAACGAGATATTTAATTTTTACGAGTTTTCTTGATAACATGATATCATGATAAATTTCGATTACCTAGCAAGATTTCTTTTAAAAGTGGTCCGAAATGTTCAGTTGTGTCGCAGCATTGTTTCCAAGTTGTCATTTATGACCCAACACTATTTCTAAACGATCGGCAAAACTGGTTTGGTACATCAATAGTGTTGTTATTGTAGTCCATTTGTATCAAAAACAGGGTTATTATAAAAAAAACTCAATGTTTCAGTTTAGTATATTTCAAAACCTATTTGTCTTAACAAAGTTAAATTTTATCCCAGGCACGTTGAGAATCATAAGTGTTGTTAAAGAGAGTTTGGATAAATACCACAATAGATGTTCAATACGATTTTCGTCATTCGTTATTACCAAAACCTGCGAATTCAAACTTCATAAAAGTTGTTTTGGTTTCAATAACACACTTTCCATCACTTAGCTAAAAAAACAAAAATGTCTTGGTGGAACAAGGATTCAAATCCGCGACACTCAGGTTGCGAGTCAAGCTCCATAACCACTTGTTCATGACAACTCTTTCAAAGATAACGGAATATAGCATTTCTTGAGTGGATATATCCACTAAGATGAAAACGAGTTTCTTCTGTCCGAAAGTTGATTTTTAGACATATTTAATACATAATGAAACTGACGAAACCTCAATGGGCAAGGGTTATTCACCACCCTTAACGACACGCTGTCGACTAAAGTAAAAAGCTTTGAACTTTAGTGTCTTATTAGTGTGTTCTGCTACGGTCTGATGGTTAGAACGCTCAACTTGCAATCTAGAAATCACGAGATCGAAACCTGTAATCGAACGTGCTCGCCCCCTCATATATCAGGGGCACTATGATATGATGGTCAATCCTCCTATTCGTTGATAAAAGAGTAGCCCAAGAGTTGTCGGTGGGTGGTGATAACTAGTTGCCTTCCCTCTTGTCTTTCATTACTATTATTATTATTAAAATTAGGGACTGTTAATATCGATAGATTTATACGAAATTCAATAAAACAAACAAATATTGCTCCACTTTACTAACACGTCCGAGTACTATGATGCCTTTGTGAAACTTTAAATAATATCCAGTCAAGTGACTTTTTTGTTCCTCACTGTGTATATACGTAGAACTGGCATGGCCAGGTGGTTAAGGAACTCGACTCTCGTAATCTGAGTGTCGCGGATTTGAATCCCCGTCACTCCAAACATGCTCGCCCTTTCAGCCGTTGTGACGTTATAAGGGTACGATTAATCCCACTATTCGTTGGTAAAGAGTAGCCCAGAGTTGGCGGTGGGTGATGATGACTAGTTGCCTTCCCTCTAGTCTTATGCTGCTACATTAGGGACACGTCTAGCGCAGATAGCCCTCGTGTAGCTTTGTGCATAAATAAAAAAACAAACATACGTACTTTCCTGTATCTATGTAAAGTACTTGTACCTTGACATTAGCGCTGTACATTGAAACAAAGTTTCCCTCACAACCCATTCAAGCTGTCTGAAACCTTTACTTCCTAAAAGTAGTATTCCTGCTCCTCAAAATTTCTACGTTGTCGTTGGTGGCAAGTCAAGTCTTTTGGCTGTACCTCTTCCATTTACTGGACCAACAGGATGTTTTAACAATATCCGTATATAAAGGTGACCACTCAGAACAACTAACATATTTTGGGCGCTAGTTACCTCAAAAAGATGGATTGTTTGAACATATTTAGGGCACTTGTAAGGAAGTTGGCATCTAATTTCGCTTTGTTGCCTTTTGACCAAAGTAAAACTAATAACATTTTGATCACATCCTCGTGGTCCTTCACATCAACATACAACTCATTTATATTACAAATATCTTATTGTTAGAAAACACACAAACGAAATAAGTAAAATAATGCTAGTTTGCAGTAAAATATAGTTTTCAAACACTTTATCCCATGTTCAAAGTTTTCTGAATAAAACTTGTGGATCTCACTATGCTCCTCGTGAAATTTTATTCGCCCAGGAAAATTAGTTTTTAAGAGACTGTAAATTTGAACATAATACCTTTTTATAATCGATGCCACTATACAACAGTGAACGCGCTACTTATTAAACCAGCAGCTTCCCTGTAATAAAGTAGGTTATGAAAGGTTAAAATGAAGAGGTTGTTCGACCCGACGTGAAATATCTGTCTGATGTTCAGCGGGTTAACAAAATTATCAGTCTGAGCAATAAGTCACTTTGTCAATCTTGGGTAACTTACTTCTTGTAGAAATGACCCTAATAATCCCCATGATCTGAAATGGTATAATATATGACACGAGACAAAATTAAATTTTATCATCCTAATATTTGATCTTAAAAGTTGTGAGGGCCAGGCGTGGTCTAATGGTTACCATGTTCATTTCGCGTATTGTTGCTACAGTTGTTTTTTTTTGGAATTTCGCACAAAGCTACTCGAGGGCTATCTGTGCTAGCCGTCCCTAATTTAGCAGTGTAAGACTAGAGGGAAGGCAGCTAGTCATCACCACCAACCAACTCTTGGGCTACTCTTTTACCAACGAATAGTGGGATTGACCGTCACATTATAACGCCCCACGGCTGGGAGGGCGAGCATGTTTGGTGCGACACGGGCGCGAACCCGCGACTCTCAGATTACGAAGCGCACGCCTTAACGCGCTAGGCCATGCCAGGCCTGTTGCTACAGAACTGCGTGAGTACACTTTAAGAATGACATGTAGAGTAACCTAAGATCTGTATTCTCAAGACGGCTAGTATGGGTATTAGCACTTTAATGAGTACAGAACAACTTTTCGACCTCCTGAGGTTATCTTCAGGTTAACCTCTTTGTTAACTGTCTTTAGAATACATTTTTACTTCAAGTCGATTTCTCGTCAACAGAAACCTAAGATCTGTAGGTGGGTACCATGGATAATCTGCCTTCCCTCTAATCTAAGAGCTCAAAATTAGGGACGATCGTGCCCAAATAAGTATCCCTTATGTAGCTTTCGCACAAACATTCTAAAACAAAATAACCTAATTTGAGATACTACGTTTTGTCTCAGTGCCGTAAAGTGATGGGTATAACTCAACTACGTCGCTTAACGTGATATAATAGGAAACAAAAATTTAAAACTTTGACGGAAAGCAGGGATCATTGAATATTCTTCAAATTGCTATAGGTATCCAAAACAAAATAAATGGTTAAATGAAATCTTTTGTACTGTTTATTTCATCATTTATTGGATACTTCTCATAACAATTCTACTTATAACTAATGCTTCCTATTTTCCATTAAAATTTTATTTGGTCGTGTAACAGTTAAAAAACTCTAACTTCGATCTTCAAATATTGTCAAGAGACTGAAATTTGTTTTAAAAAAGCATAAAACTGAACTGTTGATGATTGGAAAAAAGATGTTATGGATGGATGAGTCCAAGTTTCAAATATTTGGTTCAAAGCGTGGGTTATATACGTCCGGTGGAAGAAAGGTTAAGGATACTTACCTCATTACATAACACCTATCATGAAACATGAGGAAGGCAGCACGATCGTTTAGGGTATTTTTTTGGCTGATATTTACAAACTAGATGGAATAATAGACTGGCACAAGTACTATTAAAGCATATCTAGTGATTTGTCTATTATTTGTAAAGGATTCTACAGAGTTTCCGTTGTACTAAATATGAAGATTAATAAACTTTCAATGTTTGACCCTCCACTGTTCTTTGAAAATAGCCTGAAATCTAATTTCTGACTTAACAGTTTTGCACAGTATTGTATATTGTAACCAATACTTTTAATAACCGATTTTCCGCTTCGGAATTGAATAAGGTGTTGTTGTTGTTTTTGCAGCATAAATTATTTGGAAACCTTGTCGATCGCTACTATTAAATATTCCCGTACTTAATAATATAATGCGTGTATTAATGGAGAAAATTTCTGTTGATCCAAGATTCGATTTTGTGTTAAGCCAAATAGTTATACAAAAATATCACATTAATAGTTTATACAACAAGCACTGTTCTGTGTAATAACTACAACAACAGTGTCATAATATTTGGAAGGAAAAATATCATTAAAAGGAAAAGAAAAATTAGCAATCAAACTTTTGTTCAAATATTCTTCATCGAGACAATAAAAGGTATTTTGTCGAAACGTTGTCCACGTGTTGTTGCCTTACTCACTTTCAATTTAACTTTTCCCGTATTTTTTATTCCACATTTTAACTAAGATATATTATACTTCCATTTAACCAATTGGATGCATTCGTTTTTTCCTTCTCTATGTTTGCCTGAAAACGAGGTGTATATCTGGAACTAATTATGTTCACTCTCTAACATACAGAAACAATGAGATTATATAGATGGATTAAAAGCAATGAGACAAGTCGTGCAATTGGCTGAGAGGAATATTTTATTATTGGGCGGTTTATATACTTCTACTGTTAAAACCTGTTTTGTTTGTAGTCATAGAAAAGATCTTCAAATATGCACATTAAAGGACTTGCTTCAATCACCATCAGAATGCATTGAACTATTTGTTTCTTATTTTTCGTTAGCTTGTTACCTCTTGGAACAGAACGTAGTAACGATCATAGGGCCCAGTAGTTCCACCCACATTAAAGTCGCCCACTCCCCAATAGGAAATCTTCGAGTACCTCATCTGGCTCCCACTGCAACAGACCCTACCCTATCGTTTACCCAAGCTGGACAGTCTCCTTATCCTTCTTTAATCAAAATGACGCCCCCCTGACAGTTTCCAGATGGCAGCTTTGACCACCTTCATGCTGAAGTTTAAATGGAAAGCTATTGCTGTTATAGCAGAAAGCACGGATTACGGTAAGGCTAACTATATTCACTTCAGATGAAAATGTTTCTAACAAAAAAAAGAATATTTACCCTTAAACTTTAAAGTTTAATAGTTTGTACAAATAAATATAAAAGTGCATAGCACATAGGAATGTTAATAATATTTAACATTAGTCTTATTTTCAAAATTATATATTAATTGAAAATAACTTCATTAGGAAGAACCAAGAAAACGAAAGGTACTATTATGAAGTGAAAGTAAACCTTAAACATTAGGGGGTATAGGTAGGCGTCAAACATTAAGGTGTGCAAGTTGGCCACCCAAATATTAGGGGTGTTAGTAGCATTCAAACATTAGATAGTGCAAATAGGCTTCGAACATTATTGAGTGTTAGTAGGTCTTAAACATTAAGTAGTGCAAGAAGAAGTCAAAGTTAGTGCAAGTAGGCCTCAAACATTAGGTAGTGTAAGTAGACTTTAAATATTAGAGAGCGCAAATAGACCACAAACACTATGGACTGCACGTGGGTCTCATACATTACAGTACGCAACTAAGCCTCAAACATTATGGTGAGTGGAAGTAAGCTATAGCTATTCGGAGCTGTAAACAGATCTTAATCATAGGAAAGTGCAAGTAGGCCTCACATTTCGGACACTCAACTACGTGAAGATCTGTATTCTCTTTTACGAAAATGGGTCTTAGTATCACAAAGATCAGAGACGTCAATGGACACTTAAAAGATTTGAGGTTCGAGCCCATAGGTGCGGGAAGTTTTAGTTCCCCAGTATGATGTTGACCATTGATTTCTATTGCACTTTTTCAAAATACTAACTGGAGATTCAGGGCATTGTCAAATAGAATCGGGACACAGGCCCGTTTCTCAATACCTAGCTACGACTCTGTCAAGGACTCTTAAAGATACATTAAATTAATATTACAGTATAAGTTATTTTTGTTCCATATATATATATATATACAATTCGCACAAGTCGTTTTTTCCTACCCTTTGCTTTTAGCAATAACTAAGTAGTAAACGTATCTAACAGTTTTTCGTTAATTTGAGAGATGAAACAGCGATTGTTAGGAAAAAAGTCAACATTGAATCTAGTTCGAGATTCGATCATAAACTCAAGTCTCATAACACGAGTTAAGAAATGACCAAATCACATTTTCACATCTTCGTAAAAACTGGAATTTATTTTGTTTTCAGCATCTGCAGCATATCCTCGCGCACTAAAACTTCCCTGTCAAGTAGCTAACCTCACTACGTATTGAAACTTTCGTATTATTTCAGACAAAACATCGCTACAGTACAAGCTAAACGAATCTCAGTGACGAAGATCTGGTGTACAAAGTGAAAACCAATAATGAACATAGATTACTACTCAACATATTAGCTACGTTACTGACAAAGAAATTTACAGAAAATTGAAATATTCTTGAAGAAACGAAAGATTTAACATTGTGCTTACTTATATTTCGTATATTTTGATAACAATTATTCTGATCGTCAAAATGGCTACAATATACATGAAACTTAGTCACTCATTAAATAACATTAGTTTCTAAACTCGTTATGAAGCATAAGAAACTCTTATGTTTCACTATCTTTATGCAATGCTATACAAATTGTTCATGACAATTAATCAGAATTTTGAAGCATAATTTTAAGACCAAGAAGGTGTATCTTTTATCTTCGGAAGATAAGATAAAATAAAGATTGCATGTTTGCTCTCTGTCTATTCTTCTGAGAAAATTCTCACAAAGGCGACGGTATATTTGTTTTTTGTATCTTTGTTATATTGTAATGACGATCTTTATTAGTGTCAAGAGTTGATATTTTTGAAACTGGTAGTAAACATGTGAACTGTAGAGCTAGATGTATTATTAGGACTAAACGGACTGATTGAGCTGCAGCGAATAGCGACCTCTAGAAACATCGCAGTGGTCAGTGCAGAAACATTTATTCAAACAAAGGATCCTGAGAACCTGGATGTCACTGATATCTTGCTAGATATCAGGGTAAGTATCAAGCTTATAGTTAATAAAAAGAACTCAATAGATAATTAGGTTGAAATACTTTGCACAGGAATTTCGAGTCCAACACTGACTGCTTCAATGTACAGTAGCACTTGTACAACTGTGACCTATCGAAAGTGGGTTTGTTATACTATAAGACGACACAATGACAGGTCAATAAATAACAGGTTAATAACAAATTGACGAAACTAACTAGCTAAGAACATCATTTGCACACATCTGACTTATTTTAAATATTACCACTTTTTATCTGTCTCTCTTTTCCTTCAATTCCATCTATTGAACAAATCAGCTCACTTTATCTATTAACTGATCAAGTCATATACTTTTGTTTATTTCTGTTTTTATACCCTTCATTACTATGTGTCCCCAATAGATCTGCGAGAATTTTAGACTTATAAAGCTAAAATCCAGAGTTTGATTCCGTGCGGTGGGCACAGAAGATAGTCCAATATGGCTTTGTTACATATATTTCTTTTTATATATACCGTTAGTGATAGCGAAATCAATACTTTTCTATCTTTTTCAACCAAGTTCCGTGAATAGACTTACATATTTACATATTTATTTATCAACATTCACTCATAAAAACCACTGTTTTGGTTTGGTTTTAGTTTGTTTTGAGTATTCCTGCAAAGCTACACGAGCGCTATCTGCGCTAACCGTCCCTAAATTAGCAGTGAAAGGCTAGAAGGAAAGCAGATACACGTCATCATCCACAGTCAACTCTTGGGCCACTCGTTTACCAAGGAATAATAGGATTGACTGTGACATTATAATGTCCCCACGGCTAAATTTGAGAGCACATTTGGTAGGACAAAATTAGAATTTGTGATCTACAGAATGCGATTCAAGCACAATAATCACCTGGCCAGGCTTGGCTTAAACCATTATTCCTCCCACCACATCTATCTTTTACTGAAAAGGGTTTCTCTCCTTCTGTCCAAAACATGTTTTTTAAAAAGAGAATCACAGGAGTCAGTATGTTTTAACTCAATCTGAATCACTGCACGCATCATCTGTGCTGAACAGTGATCACCGACTGCTACAATATCCTGCATACTGATACACATTTAATTTAATCGATCTTTTACAGCTGGAAAATGAAAGAATCTGTTTGTTGGTAGTTAAGAAGAAGGCTACCCAATGGACTATATGTGCTCTGCCCACGATGGGTATTGAAACCAGGACTCTAGCATTGTAAGACCACAGATATACCAGTTTGCTACGGGACAGTAAAATAAGAGAAATAACAAGAAGAGAGATAAAGGCGATGATAGTCTACGAGCAAAGTGATTTATGTATATAATATAACATGTTTTTAAAATATCCTGGAGCAAACTGTCTGGAATAAATACATACCCTTGTACCTGTCTAGGATTGTTTTTTCTTAGAACAAGTATTTTTATACTTTATAATCATTTTCAATATGGACGGATCTTTATTATAATTCTGAGAAATTATATATTTATTATGTTAGGGGAAAGGTGTCCGAATAGTTACCTTACATTGCATCATTGACTACGCAAAAGTCATCCTTAGACAAGCTCACCAATTAGGAATGCTGAAAAAAGGGGTGGGCATGGCTTGTCACCGATGGGGTTACTCTCTCGGTAAGTGACGAGTTTGTTAAAAATTTATAAAACTTAAAAACTTCTTATAAAGGACTGAGTTGTTTTATTGAGTTACTGAATTTATTTTGTGTGTAACAAAGTTTCTTAGGCATTTAAAATTTAATGTTTTCATACATTAATTATTTCAAATTATGTATTACATTAGCAAAGACAATAAAATTTTAAAATAATATAACAGAATACTTTATAATATTAACATTATAGTCCCTTTACTTGAAACTCAAATTTAGAGTTGTACCGAGTGGTATATTTTTCTTCATTTATTGCAATGGTTAGTGTGTAAGAAATATGTACTGATTTTGCTTTTAATATACAGCCAATGGTTACTTTATATTAAAAGATCCATAAACGAAACTATCGATTAGTAAGTGCATATTTTAATTAGTTTATTATAATGATCAAAATGCTAGTTGTCTGTGTACAAAAAAACTTATAATCCCATTTGTAAAACATTCAGCATAAATAATTTGCAAACGTGAATAATGCCACTCTTGCAACCTTCATGTTTAGGGCGGTCAGGCACTGTTTGAGCCAAATGGGAAGATTCCGGATTATCTGACAGGAATCATTGGTACTCAACCATCACTTCAAGAAAATCTTCTCTTGAAGAAAATGAAGCAAGATTTAGAGGTTAAAGTTCGCCGAACTGTCGATATCTCAGAGCTGGTAAGTGAAGGAGGTTGATTCCGTTCGTTACGGTAACATGGTTGTGGTAAAAAGACTTGTGAGCTGTAGTCAAAAAGTCAATAGCATGTGCTGTTATATGTGCTTAGTTGTTGGAAAAGCATGTGCAATATACGGGGTAGACCAAAAAAATTTAAAATGTAATGATTAAAAACTAAGTAAATGCGAACATGCAGTTTCCAACATCTTGTAGCCCAAATCAAACTACAAAATTAGTAGTTTGATACCTGTATTGGATGCACAGTACGATAGCCCATTGTACGGCTTTGCTCTCTAAATGAACGTTTTTTAGAGGATTTTTTAAACAATTTGTGCAAAGTTACATGAAGGCTATCTGCGCTAGCCATCCCTAATTTAGCAATGTAAGACTAAAGGAAAGGCAGCTAACCATCCCCACCCATCGCCAACTCTTGGGATAACCTTTTATCAACGAATAGTGGGATTGACCTTCACATTATAATTATCCCACGGCTGAAAGGGCGAACATAAGTTTGTTATGACGGGGATTCGATCCGCGACTCTAAGATTACGAGTTAAGCGCCTTAATCCCCTGGTCATGCCCGACCCGTAGAAGAATTTTATCGTATTACGATGCTTCTGGTTTTAAAAATGTGTCTTATCCGTACATATCAATTCCAATATTATTAGTAGTTGCAATGCATTATCGCATAACCTGATCCTTCTCATGATTACATGTTTGTTTGTTTCTTTTGGACTTTATAAATAAATGCACATGCATCTCCTGGGAAGAGTGAGGTGCAACTGAACCTCAATCACGGTTTGATGGTCAAGAAATATTAATTCTAGTACTGCAAAGACTGACAAACATGGCGTTTATAATATGAAGGCCAACTGTAACATTCGATTATAGCAACTCTTGAGCTGTAGGTTGGTAGTGTCAACTAGTTGCCTTCTCTTTAGTTTATCATTTCTAAATTAGAAACAACTAGCACAGATAGCCCCTCGAGTAGCTTCGTGCAAAATTAAATAAACAAAGAAATCGTTAACACTTTCGTTTCTTGATGTTTATTTTTTTTTTCAATTCAACCTTTCCTTGAAGCACATGTTGCATTGCTACAGGTTCACGGTTTACTTAGGGCTACAAGCGAACCCTTTTCTCATCACGAAGAATTACTGATGACGCCATCGATATATTAGGACTTGTTCTACCTAACACATGTGAGAAATAGTCATATAAACAAACAGTTCGAAAAGCTAGAAAATGGATTTCTTGTGTTGTGTCAACTACGGGTATCGAATCCCAATTTTAACATTATAAGCCTGTGCTCTCACCGCTGAGCCATCTGGAGGCTAAACATACTTAATACAATGCAGGTTCAATAGTTTACGTTTCATTGTGTTACTTAACTCGGTTCAGTTAGACTTGAATGAAAACAAACAAAAGTCGTAAATATTTTGTGTGTGTCTATATATATATATATATAGAGAGAGAGAGAGAGATGTTTCGTTAATTCTTGAACTGTTTTTTAGCCCGCTGCAGCCCGTGTATATGATGCTGTTCTTGCAGCTGCCTATGGGCTTCACTCTCTGATTTCCCATCAACATTTCAGTGCTCCTTCTTTTCCACCTGGCGTATGCTCCAATGCTACAGTGAACCATTGGAATGACGGCAAAGAACTTTTTCGATCCATTCTTGAAATTCAAAATGTAAAAGGTCTTCAAGGAAACTTGGAATTCAACGACTTTGGCTTTTACTCAAACATCGCTTACAGTCTGGTTAACCTTGAAACAACCGGATTTACTGAGGTGAATCTATTAAAAAACTTAATGTTAAATGATATAGACCTTATAACCCGAGCGTTTTTAAAGACTTCTTGAACCAATGTGTTTTTATAAAAGCGTTAAAAACTTTTCAGTGACATGCGACGGTTTTATTTTTATGAGATTTATGTATGTTCTTCAATAATTTCTGTATGCTGAATCCGAAAATAATATCCATTTTTTCCCTATCACATACAGATTATTTCACAAAGAGTCATACGTACTTTTACACAAAAGATCATTTTTATTAGAATCGGGTCATATTTTATATTTAAAATATTGACAACCACTAGCTATAGACTTCTCTAGACCAATAGCGACGTAAGTCTTATTGATCTTTCAAGAACCCATAAGAAGCACACCGTTAATATATGAACGATTAACAGGCTACATTACTTATCATTTCTGGATAGTATTTGTTTGTGTGTGCATTTTGATATTATTTTCTTTTTCTTTTTAGTCGTATTTATTCTTTGCTATGGCAACAAGAAGTTGTGTAAATGATCCAAACATATTTTGTTATGTTTGTGGTAAATCGTTGTTCGGCCTCACATCAGGAAATTGTCTTTGGATAAACAGTTCGGAAAGATAATGAAAAAAGTTTAAAAAAACGTATATTACCTTAAAAATGTGATTCCAAGTTTTTAGGAAACAACAAGAATCCAGATTACAATGATATTATTAATAACGTGCTTGATTAATTCAAAGTGTTGGGTTGTAATATGAGCTTGAAAGTTCATTTCTTACACTCATATATTGACCATTTCCCTGAAAATCTGGGTGCCATCAGTAAAAAACAAAAAGAAAGGTTTCACCAAAACAACAGGAAAATGGAAAGGAGGCATGAATAAAAGAGGAACATCAGCATGATGGCTGATTAATTATGTTCAATGAAACGTGATGATAATCAGTGATGACGAGAAAACCCACTTGTAGAGAAAAATATATGTGTAAAAACGCCTGATTTGGGTTGAGAAAATTTTTATGTTGGGGAACCTGACGATGACCGAAGAAGGTCGAAACGTTGTTCGCTCTCTCTACATACAAATTTTCTCAACTCAAACCAGGCGTTTTACATATATATAATGAAATGAGATGCTCAGATGCAACACGTAAAAGAAATACCACAACATGTAGTTTTAAGACTAAAAGACGTAGATTTTACACACAAAATACCACGACAAATGAGAATGGATTTTAATTTAACATCAATATTCTCCTCTCGTCTTCAGTTTGTTTGTATTTTTGTTGACTTTTGTTTACAATAGTAAACGAAATAATAATTTGATCTGGGTAAGGGTTTTATGCTTCTCGATTTGTAAAACGTCCATATGTGATAAAAAAAGAACATTATTTTCGAAATCTCTGTAGCCAAATTATGTAAAATCTGTTATTGGATCTAAAGTAATTTTTATGAAGTTTAACTTTGTAGGTCTGTGTTATTAATGTTCATTATACAAACTTTGTTCTTCACGTGTTTACTAGCGGAAATAAAAATGCCTTTGAATCGCCCAAAGTGAATATATATATATATATATAGTTTTTAAAGCCATCGAATAATCCATATTACACAGTTTAATGTGTCCAATAAATAAATGAATAACAATAAGTAAATGATATTTATGTTGCTGTAATTATTTGTTTTTCAGATTGGAAACTGGACCATGTCCCACGGTTTCGAAGAGCTGAAAATCACGTCTGCACCATTATTTCCCGGAGAGATCAAGTCCCCACCAGGCGACGCTGTGTATGAATTAACTAATAAAACTATTCGTGTTGTAGTACTTGAGGTAAGATTCCTCTTTTATCGTCTTCCTGTGAAGAGACATTAATGGTATAAAACGAAAAGACTTTTGAAACAGAACCAAAGACGGAACCAAACAGAGAATTGTTAACACCGTTAAGCTGATTAAGAGGTGAATGTTATTTCAGTATAATAACATATAAATCATAAATATTTTATAGTACTAAAACTAAAATATTTAGCGTTTAACAACTACAATTCAACTCTTTGGAAGTGGTACTGGTACCTAAAGGACTTTCACTTACTATCTTAAAGATGATACTGACACTTAGCTCCCCTCCTCGAAATGTTAAAGCGTCACTGAGTTTTATATGTATATATATAATCCAAGTCACTTGCTCATCAGTCCTCCCCCCTTAAAATATCAAAATATATTTTTGTGAGAAAAACGATAGAATTACGCAGTTTGTTTATTTTTTATAAGAGGTTTAACAATCCGGACTAATTTATGTATCAGATTGTGACAACATGTGTGACAGTGAGAGCTTTGAGTCCGGAAATTATCAGCATGCTAACCAAACAAACACTAGTTTAATAAAATCCAGTATTTAATACAATCTGTAGAGTGTTGTATTATGCACACGAGCGAATCGAAGTTCGATAAATTATGTTAGATGGGCAGATAAACTAATTCCTAAAAAAATCGATCTGAACAAGTTTTAACTGGAGTGTTTTGAACTTTTGTAAAAAAGATTGAAAAAAACAAGATGTCTTCTGTGTGTATTATTAATTTTTATATAATAATTACTCAGAAACCAATGGGAAAATTGTATGCATTTGAAATAGCTGAAAGAAGTAGTAATAATAAAATGTATACATAAATAAAAACACAATGTATGCATAGAACCTAACAACCTGAGTTAAGTCCAATAAGGTCACATCACTTCTGTATTTGTTTCTTTGTAATTAAGCACAAAGCTACTCAATAGGCTCTCTATGCTCTGTCCACCACGTGTATCGAAACCCGGATTCTACCACTGTGCCATTGGTTATTATAAAAGAGTAAACTGATGAAAACGTGTATGAGGTAATATAACAATATATTAAACACTTCTAATAAGCCTAGTAAAACGTGGAAAATTAAATTAATCACGTAAAAACACAAGTGAGAATATAAAAGAAATAAAAAGACCAGTATTTCTATACACTATAGAACAAGGAAATCTTTACAAAAAAGAAAACACAGTGGTTTATTGGTGTGTTGAACTACTAATCTGATGGTTCACGTCCCATAAACACAAACATTTATTTTTGAGACAGTGGGTGCTTTTTGAAAGCTAAGGACAAATGCAGATAATCAATTGTAAACTATACCTTCCAAGTTACTATAAATTATTATCCAATTTCTTTGTTTGAACTTAATTTGAAACGAAATTCTAGTCTTCACAAATGCTTAAGATCTGAGGTTTTTTCATCTCCACAAGATTTATATTGAAATTCAATAAGTCTAACCCTGTGCCAACGCTATGACCATTTAAAGGGTGACATTCAACTTCGATAACAATTATACCGACAACCAACAACCTATCTTTTCAAGACAGAACTGAAAACATCTATTTTCCTGAAACACCTCAAAACAGTATCTTAAACAACCTTTTCAAAGAATTTTCACACAAAATTATCAACATAATTTCACAGAAAAGAAAACTAAAGAACAACCTCACACAAAAAGATGTTAATTGTATAAACAATTTAAAACAAGACAATTTATATCAAAATTCTAAAAGCTTATAAAGGCAATGCTATAGTTATAGTAAACATAAATGAATACATTCAAAAAATGGACATCTTATCAGATACAAACAAATTTAAACTACTAAACATAAATCCAACAAAACACATGAAAATCAATTAAACAAAATACTACTATATATGAAAAATACCAACTTCTTCTTCTTCTTCATGTGTCAAATCTGCGGCAGACATCGACGACCATGGCATGCCAGACTTCTCTGTTGTCAATCCTCCTTATCAACTCGATGTTGCTCTTGAGTTCTTGGTGACATAGTTATTGAGGCTGTTGACATATTTAGTTCTTTGACACCCTCTGCTTTTCCTCCCTTCTATTTTTCCACATAGCATCTGTTTCTCTATCCCATTCTTCCTACAGATGTGTCCTAGAAATTCCATTTGTCTCTTTCTTATAGTTTTCATGAGGGACCTTTTGTATCCTGCCAGTTCCATGACTTCCACATTTGTTTTTCTTTCAGTCCATGATATTTTTAGCATCCTTCTAAGGAACCACATTTCAGCAGCTTCTAATCTCTTCTCTGTATCTTTGTTCAGTGTCCAGCTCTCACAGCCATATAAGAGAACAGACCATACATATGATTTCAAGGTATTAATTTTAGTGACATTTGTTATGTTCCTGTTTGTGAATATGGACTTCATTTTATAGAAGGTATCCTTGGACATTGCAATTCTTTTCTTTATTTCTGTGTCACTCTTTGCATTTGATGTTACAGTATATCCAAGGTATTTGAAGCTTTCGACTTGTTTTATTCTCACGTCCTTGCCGGTTATGCTACATGTGGGTGTAATTGATTGTTTTGAGATAACCATGCACTCTGTTTTCTTTGCCTTTAACTGCAAGCCTTTTCTTCACTCTCGTCTACTGTTGTTGTGAGGAGAGTCTGTAGATTTCGTTCGAGTCCGCAATGAGGACTGTGTCATCAGCGTAGCGCAAGTTGTTGATATTGCATCCGCCTACTTTGACTCCCTGATGTTCATTGATGTTTCGTAGGATTATTTCGCTGTATAAGTTAAAAAGATCTGGTGAAAATACACATCCCTGCCTCACCCCTCTTTCAATTGGTCTATATTCACTCAATTCATTTTCAATTTTGATAGCTCTATTTGCTGCCAGTAAAGGTTTCTAAGGATTCTTAGATCCTCAGATGTTCAGGTCTGACAACATGTCGAATAGGTCACCATAACTCACTTTGTCAAAGGCTTTAGAATAATCGATAAAACATAGATATAAATCCTTTTGTACTTCCAGTGATCTTTCCATGAGCATGTTTAGAAAATTGCATTTCTAGTGCCTTTATCGGTTATAAATCCAAACTGAGTATCAGAAATCTCTGGTCTTATCTTATTCCTCATTCTAGACATGAGCAAAAGAACCTTGGTAAGATGACTCATTAGACTAATTATCCTGTGCTGTTCACAGTCAGTTGTTCCCGCTTTTTCGGCAATGCAATAAAGACTGATTTTTTAAAGTCTTCCGGTATTTCACCCGTGTCATAAATAGTGTTCAGTAGTTTTGTCACTTCCTGGATTCCCACTTCTTTTAGGGCTAATAAAAGTTCAATAGATATGTCGTCTGAACCAGCTGCTTTGCCTTTATGTATCTTCTTCATTGCATGTTCCACTTCATCAGGCATAATTGGAAGGCCTTCTGTGTCTATTTCTATGTGTGTTGGCTTCTGTTGTCGTTATATAGTTCCCCAATATATTCTGACCATCTGTTAAGTATATCTTTTTTATCCATCAAGATCTCTCCATTCTTAGATTTTAAGCATCCTGTTTTTGCTGATGGAGTCTTTCCTGTCACTTCACTAATTTTCTTATGCATATATTTGCTGTCTTTTACCTTGTTATTTTCAATCTCTGTACATTGGGTGTTAATCCATTCTTCCTTGGCAACATTGCATTTTTTCTTCACAAATCTATTTATTTTTTGGTATTTTCCTTATTAGGTTTAGCTTCTCTCTCCTCCATTAGATTAAGGATTTCTGGAGTAATCCATTTTTTCTTTACTCTTTTTCTAATAGTAGGAATATGTTCTTTAGCAGCTTCGTGGATGCTTTCCTTCATTTTTTGCCATTTTTCTTCAGCAGTATTCAAACTGTCAAGGATATCAAATTTATTCTTCACACATACGATGTATTTCTTCTTCAGCTCTTCGTCTTCTTCTAGAAGGTTCAGTTGTAGACTTGGTTCTTTTTTGGATTTCTTTAACTTTTTCAGTTTGACTACCATGGTTGCTACGACTGGGATGTGATCACTGCTGCAGTCTGCACCTGGCATAGATTTGCATGATGTTATGGAGTTACGGTATCGTTTTTTCATCAAGATAAAGTCAATTTGGTTTCTCACTCTATCTCCAGGGCTTTTCCATGTCCAACATCTTCTTGGATGATTCTTGAACCAAGTATTCATTACAGCGATGTCATGCTCTTTGCACCAATCAACAAGTCTCTCTCCTCTTTCATTTAGCTCTCCGATTCCAAATGGTCCCACTGTTTTGTCTATTTTGTTCTTTCCAACCTTTGCATTGAAGTCTCCCATAATGATGTTAATATCTTGTGATTTTAGCTGTTTCATTGCCTTTTCAATGTCTTCATAAAATCTTTCAATTTCTGTCATGACCTTGTCTGCAGTTGGAGCGTAAGTTTGAATAATGCCAATGTCAAATGGTTTTCCACTAAGTTTTAGAACCATGACTCTATCGTTGACACACCAGAAACCTTTCAGGGCCTTTGCATTCCACTTCCAATATTATGCCAACCCCTCTTTGATGGTCATCACCTCCTGAGTATAGAATCGTGAACTCATCTGATGTTATACTGCCTGCTCCTCTTTCCATCTCACCTCCGAAAATCTGAGTATGTTCGTCTTCATTCTTCTCATTTCTTCTTTAATGTTCTCTAATTTACCTTTTGCAGCATTGTTCGAACATTCCAAGCTCCAATTCTTAGTTTTTCTGTTGCTGACAGTCGCTTGATGACAGTCTGATGTCACCTGTCGCATATGACTTCCCTTCCGAGCGAGGAGTTTCCCGAAGTTCTGGAAACCCCATTCACGCTGTTATCTGACATATTTTTTAGTTTGGCTTGCCATAGGTTTTTCTTTGCAAAATGGTACCTATAGTAGGTTGCAATTACTTGCTATAGGAGCAGTGTCCATACAGGACCGTTCTGCCCAGCCATTGTTCCTTAGATTGGAGTCATCTGCCTGGCCAGATTGAGTGTTGCGCCATTAATGACACTATGTCAGTTGCCTTGCACTCATCCACCACCTGCCTTCCATGACTTCATCGCCAACCCTGACACGGGGGGCTAAATGGGTACTCGGTCTTGCCCAAGGACCTCCCATGGGCTAGCGGAGGGAAGGAGCGCCTTACTGTTCCTTTGTCAGAGCGTGCTCTGACCCACTACCCAACACAATCTCAGAAAACATTTATTCTTACCTACGAAAGACTGACTCAAGCACACCTCAACTGTACAGCACCCCCAAACCTTACTACGACCCATAATGTCAACTTACGAATCATTTAACTACAACCTCGGTAAATATATATCGTGGGCATTTTCTAAATATGTAACATCATCTGGCTCCTTTTTCAACGACTCTTTTGATTTTAAATCTATTCTTAATCAACAATATCATAAAACCTTAATGGCCAGTTTTGATGTAATCTCCCTCTTCACAGAAGTCCCAACAACTAAAGCCTGCAAGACAGCTTTAGAACTTTATATCCAAGACCCCAACCCATTGATACACATCTCCAGCAACCAATTAGCAACCCTTACACTACCACCAAAACTAACATTATGTTCGATAATTAAAGCTACCTACAAATAAATGGACTAAGTGTGGGGAATCCCGTGTCACCAGTTCTAGCCAACACTTTTATGAATCACAAGCGATCAATTCAGCTTCACACCCACTACTATACTGGTACAGGTATGTTGATGATACAATTGTTAGATTTACATCTACAGAACACACACTTTTTTTTGAAATCACGTTAACTCGATACACCACAACATTAAGTTCACCTGTGAACAAGAAAACTAACAAACAGCATTTCTAAACCTTAAAATCACTAGAACTGATACACAATTCAAAACAGAAATCCACAGAAAAATCACCCATACTGTATTATACATTCCCGGGATTCACCACATGAAACAAAACAAAAACTCAACATATTGAGAAACAAAATAAACATAACCACAAAACTATGTTCACCTGATAAAATTAATGATGAAATCAACAAAATAAAACAACACTTCATCAACATAAACAAATTTCCTCAAAAAAAACCCTGGAAAAATTATACCCACACACTAAGACCAACAACAAACAAACAACAGTAAATCCCACGATACAACAAACTACAAAACCTTATACTGCTGCATACCATATGTTCCCGACATCAGCGAAAAAATAACCAACATTTGGAAAAAAACTTATAACAAAACACAACATTTCAGTAAACACCAAATTTATTCAAAAATCAGGTACAAAACTAAAGTCTATACTGTGTAAACATTACACTGACAAACACCACACCAACATAATTTATAAAATACAATGCAACAGCTGCCACGACTTCTATATTGGAGAAACAAGTAGAAAAATGAAAACTAGATTCAAATAACAAAAAAAAACACCTTCACACGTTTCTAAACACTGCAAATCAAATAAACACAACATAACCATAAAAAACACCAAGATATTAAGTAGGGAAACAAATATAAACAAACGCAAAATCAAAGAAGCCCAACTTATACAGTAACTAAAACCAAAATTTAACCAATATAAAAGGAACCCCCCTTATACTTATGCTAATTAATAACCTAACATCCACTTGCAACGTACCCGTTTATACTCTCGTTCCTAATACATGTGTCTGGCAATTATCACTTGCAAACTCTCTTTGTTAACCTGAAGATGACCTAGGAAGGTCGAAACGTTGTTCTCTACTTATCAATAATAGTGTTAATACCCATACCAGCTGTTCTGAGATACATTTTTGTTTCAAGTGGGTTTCTCGTCATCAAGTATATTCAGGGATATTGACAGGAAAACATATGAAAATACATGTTTACTCTTCACAAGAACATCGCCTTGAACTCTGACTTGTCAGACTGTGAGTCAGACTGACGTTGTCAATTCACAAGCATATCTTGACTATAAATACGTTTCTAACACATCTGTTGTTTTTTATTACAACAGACTTGTATATGTGACTAAACGTTTACCACATTTATAACAGATATACGCAATAAATTCGGAATTATAATCAACAAAAATAAATACCATGAAAACTCTTCCACCAAGCTTGTCATACATGGAGTTATTCTCAATGCGAATAAGATTATCTGAAAAATAGTAGGTGTGAGCTAGTGGTTAACTTGCTAAAATATAAATCATGGCTAACGTCCCGTAAACGAAAAATTGCCCTCTACACTTTTAGTGTCTTGGATATTTTAAAGAGCAAATACAACTATTCGATGAAAGAATTTACAGTGGGCGCTGTTATCTATCTGCCATTTTCTATTATACTTTAGGCCCGACATGGCCAGGTGGGTTAAGGCGTTCGACTCTGTACTCTGAGGGTCGCGGGTTCGAATCCCCATCTCACCAAACATGCTCGCCCTTCCAGCCGTGGGGTGTTACAATGTGACGATCATTTCCATTATTCGTTGGTAAAAGAGTAGCCCAATCGTTGGCGGTGGGTGGTGATGACTAGTTGCCTTTCCTCTAGTCTTACACTGCTAAATTAGGGATGGCTAGCGCAGATAGCCTTCGTGTAACTTTGCGCGATATTCAAAAACAAAATATCTATTCTATTTATTTAAAATTAGAGACCGCTAAGGTACGAAATCCATATGCAACTCTATGCGAATAGCCGTCAAAAACAACAAACCAACTGGAAACTAGAGTAGTAAATCTAACAACGACACAGCCGAGCGTTAGAGGTTTAATTCCCCCCAAAATATGAAGGTTTTACTGTATTGCTAAAATTGAGTTAACTACATTCAAGTCTAATAAGGTCGCAGATAGTTGTGATAGATTTACTTACCTTCTGCCAATATATATTCGAGGGATTTTTAATTGCATGGCAACTAACCACTAAAGTCTATTAAACTAATAACCTGCAGTTGTGATGAGGTTAATTCTTTTCCCCATCCTAGCTGGGGTAAAAAGTTACCAACAACAGTAAAGAAAACTGCGATCCCCAACCCCCACAATAACAACTGTATAGGACGAGCATGGATTATCCTTCATTATAGATAAAGTTGTGTGAGTTTATTGCAATTATTGTACAGGTAAAGAAACGTCCTAGATAGTATACTCAAAATATTATGCATTTCATTAAAAACATAATTCGAACTTGGTTAGGCTTCCTTGCCATATAAAAAGTTTGTGGATGTACTTATCATATAAATAAGTTTTGTAAAACATAGAAATTTCGTCTGCATTTTGTATGCATGGTAAAACTTTTAAGGCTACCTTTCGTCAGCTATGATGTTGAACTAATGTTGGCAAAATAAAAATCAGGTAGTCAATAGCAACCTTTTGTTTCATTGAATTTCACGTCAAGTCACTCGAGGGCTATTTCCACTAGCAGTTCGTAATTTATAAGTGATAATCTAGAGGAAAGTCGAACACACTCACTACCAACTCTTGAGATCCTCTTTACCAACGAAAAGTTGGATTGATTGAGCATTATAATGCCCCCACGGCTGAAAGGCTGAGCAAGTTCGGTAACAGGACTCGAACCCACGAACGCCGATTACAGGTGAGGTTCCTGACTTTCACACCGTGTTAGGCCTCAACAGCACTCCACAACCCAGCTACACTAAGGAACTGACCGTCACTCTTATGATGTATCCACAATTTAAAGTACGGGGAATATTTGTTTGACATCGCACACATCTGAACCCGACTCACCAACTCAGAATTCTACCATAGGGGCAAATCCATGCCCTAAATTATTCCATATGAGTAAGCTACGCTTTAAATATGTTGTATCAGAAATTTTAAAACCGTGAGCAAAAGTTTCTCTTGTGTTATTAATAAAGTCTGTTGTATACTGGGTTTAATGAATAGTAAAATACCGTAATGAGAACACTAATTGACTATCATAAATGTGTGGAAATATGATTCAATATTTAATGATTCTTTTGTCTTATTCCTGTTCAAAAGGAACCCCCGTTTGTCATGAAAAATCAAGAATACGACCCAAAAGATCCTCAGAGCCAACGATACATAGGTTACTGCATGGACCTTCTAATGGAACTCCAAACACTCTTCAATTTCCAGTATACTTTATATGAAGTTAGGCAATACGGTCGTAAACATCCGATTACCAAACGATGGAACGGACTAGTAAAGGAGTTACTTGATGACGTAAGTAGCATAGCATTTACTTATTTTTTTGTTTACTATCTGTAAATGAGTTGCAACTTCAGAAAAAAAACAACACCTGAAGTTCTCACAATCGGTTAGCTTCTATACATGTAGACACATAATCCTCAATGTATTCGAATTACTTCTAAAATTTTTCGCTATATAGGGTTCAGAACCTCCATGCGCTTCCTGACAAGTAAGCGATTTCCTTAAAACTATTTAACTGAATACTAAATCCAGGTTTTATATTTTGTATAGTTTAAGGAAAACAGTGAGAAATAGTATATATTATTGCTTACCTGTGACGATTTCCTCATTTTCCGTATTTCAGAGGGCGGATATCGCTGTGACTTCATTCACGATTAGTCACGAGCGCGAGAAGGTCATCACTTTTACCAAACCGTTTTTCGATTTGGGTCAAACAATTCTACTTCCACGAAGAAACTTACAGGTTTCCAATACACTGTTTGCTTTTCTTTCTCCTTTCGATACGTTACTGTGGATGTTGATTATTATTTCAACGGTTGGAGCTTCTTTAGCCACATACTTCTGCCAAAACTTTACTCCTGACAATTACCAAAAAGGGATGCTGTCTTCGATCCACAAAAGTCACTGTCCAGTGGCCAAAATGAATCAAGCAACAGGTATTCCTTTATCTGAGGCCCTGTGGTTAGGGTTCTCGTCTTTGGTTAATCAGGTAGGTAGCTTTTGTATTGTTACGTTGTTGCTGTTGAATAGAAAGAACATTTCTTATCTGAAAACACGAAAAAAAAATGTAATCACCATAACAGAAATGGTATCATGATACGTAGCTACATTCCAATACAAGCTTATACTGGCCAGTGGAAAAGAAAGCGGTTTTTACACAATTAATCAAAGTCTAACTTGATTTTCAGTTTTGTTGTTAGTCGTCCGTAAACTCTAAATTGAGCGATTTTTAATTTATCTATGCATCGTAACTTCAGAATAGATCTCACGTTTCGAAAGATCCGTCTGGTTATAAATATAAACAGAAATATTTAAATGGATCAAGGTTACGTTTTTAATCTTTCAACTGCTTCATGTAAGTAGTTCTATGATCATACCATCGCTGCAACTGAAATGAATGTTTATATAATTCAGTAGAAAGGTAAATAAACTAAATCTAATTTCATTGATATTTCATACATCATAGTCTTGAACTTTGTATTGGTCATTTTAAACATCGTAGGTCTTAACTTTGTAATGGGCACTTTAGACATCACAGGTTTGAACTCTGTAACGAATATTCTAGACATCGTAAGTTTGAAATTTGTAATAGACAATTTAGATATTGAAGGTTTGAACTTTGTAATGGATATTCTAGACGTCTTAGATTTGAACTTTGTAATGAACATTTTAGACACCTCATATTTGAATGTTGTAATGAATATTCTAAACATCTTAAAAAATGAACTTTGTAATGAATATTTTGGAACCTTTATATTTGAATGTTGTAATAAAATTCTAAACATCTTAGAATTTAACTTTAAGAATAAACATTTTAGACACTGAAGGTTTGAACTTTGTAATGGAGATTTTAGATATCTTATATTTGAATTTTGTAATGAATATTGTAGGCATCGTAGGTTTGAACTTGGTAATTAACATTTTAAACATTGCAGATTTGAACTTTGTAATTGATGGGTGTTATATTGTTTTTTGAATGAGACGACGCTTTAACCTCTGTAATGAAAAAATTAGAGAAGATTGGACTAACTCGTGAATAAAATAGCCATATTAAGGCCTTTGAATTCTAGTACAGTTGTAAAATTCTGAAAAAGCAGTTGGAGATATAGTTTAAACGATAAAGGTTATAAAGTGCTTTTAATATCGAATACGAAAAGAAAGATGGAGTTTATCAGGAATGAGGGATTCGAATTGGTAACACGTTCTTGAATACATCCGAGACCACGATCTAGAAAAAGAAGATGAAAGAAAAGCCAGAAAAGATGTAGATGGAAGATATAAAATATGTGGACATCAGGAGAAAGGCTAACAGCAGGATGTTTGAAGGGACGTGCTTGTAAACCTGAAATGGTTTACCATAAAGTAAAGAATGACTTAGTATTCGCCTATCGCACATTTTCATTTTATTTTACGCCAGTAAAATCAAGACACAGATATACTTGTATACTACCCTTGCCCGACCCTTCAATAAATGATGGGTTAGAGGTTTGTTAAAAAAATGCAGTGTGTATTTTTCTAAACGCTGAAAAAAAGATGAAGCATCCAAAAATGAAAGGCTTAAGGTTTATTATAAAAATTCTATCACAAAGTTTGGGCCTAAAAAGAATAATTTCAAGTGCTATCATTAATTAAAACTTATGGCAATACGTATGGAAGAAAGAAAATATGATTTATCGAAAGAAGTAATAATACAACAAAAAACTCCACGAAAACCTAAAAAAACATACCAGTTATGGTCACTAGCCTCTAACTTAGATGTTTTTAAAACTCACCAAGAATGTTGAAATGTGTACGTCAAGCTATGTATATGCATTAATAAAAACATAAAATAATCTAAAAGAGTGGTTTTCATGCCAGCTTTTGTGAACGTTCGATGTATTATACGCATGCTCAAGGCTATAATAATAGGTCAGTTTTCTTGCTAAATGACAGAGACGAACGTTACCAACAGACAACTGACTTATATATTAGATATTACCGGACCGTCTTCCTTAAAGTCCTATTCCATTTCACTTTATTTTAGTTGTAATTAGAAAGCTTAGTTGTTGTTGTTTTTTGTGGATTTTTTTTTCTACAATACACAAGATGGTGTTGATGAAAGAGATTTACATTTCATTTCTAGACTATTGATCCTGGATTCATCAACTTTTCCAGCCCGAGTTGTCGTCGGGTTTGGTGGTTCACCAACGTTGTACTAATTTCTGCCTACACCGCTAAGCTAGCTGCTGTTTTTACCTCGGAACGCCTTGTAACAGGTAATACTGGGTGTTACGCAACGGTATGTGTTTACTGTGTATAAGGGAAACATATGTACGGGAAGTACTGTGCATCAGAGAAAGATTAGTGTAATACTGTGTATCAGAGAAGAATTTGTATTACGGAAACGTATATAGTCCTGTGCTAAAGTATTAGGACAAGAGAATATTTTGTCATGTTTTCCAATTTATGGAGCTAATTCTTCCATGTCATTACATAATGTAAATTTCAACACTGTGGTAATGTTTCATTGATACCTGTCGACAACTGAAAGAGCCAGAGAACAGTTATCATTTACCCATGTACTTGTACCAATAGTATGTCATAATGTATATGTAAAAACGGCTCGTTTGGGTTGAGAAAATATTTTACGTAGAGGAGCGAACAACGTTTCGACCTTCTTCGGTCATCGTCAGGTTCACAAAGAAAGAAAGAGGTAACTGATCGTAAGCTGACCATATGTTTGAAAGGGGTTGGGTAACTGAGTGTCAGAATGCAGAGGGCGGTGTTAGATTGCTTGCGTTTCAACTTGTGTCATAAAAATATTGGCTAGAACTGGTGATACTGGGTTGCCCATGCTTAGGCCATTTCTTTGTATATAGTTATGGTTGTTGAACATGAAGTTTTGTCTTCATCGTGGTGAATTCTATATACAAACAAATGGCCTGAGCATGAGCATGACCAGTTCAGCCAATATTTTATGACACAAGTTAAAACACAAGCAATTAACACAGCATTACATCCACCAATATACTGGTACAGATATGTAGACGACACGGTTGCGTGATTCAGATCTACAGAACACACACTTAATTTTTTCAATCACATTAACTCTATACATCCCAATATTAACTTCACATGTGAACAGGAATAAAGCAATCAAATATCATTTCTTAACCTCAAAATTACAAGAACCGACACACAATTCAAAACAGAAATCCACCGAAAAATCACCCATACTGGACTGTTCATTCCTTGGGACTCAGCACATGAAACAAAACAAAAACTCAACATACTAAGAAACCAAATAAACACAGCCATAAAACTATGCTCACCAGATAAAATTAACGATGAATTAGACAAAATAAAACAATACTTCATCAACATCAATAAGTTTCCCCCACAAACCGTAGAAAACATTATACGCACACACCTAGACAGAAAGCAAAATCAACTAACTAAAGTAAATATATCTCACGAATCAAAAAATCACGAAACCATATACTGCTGTATACCATATATTCCTGACATCAGCAAACAAATAACCAACATTTGGCAAAAATTAGTAACAAAATATGACATTCCAGCTAATACCAAATTTATTCAAAAACCAGGCACAAAACTGAGGTCTATACTATGTAAAAACTACACTGACAAACACCACACCAACATTATTTATAAAATACAATGTGATAATTGCCACAACATCTATATTGGAGAAACAAGTAGAAAAATGGAAACCTGATTCAAAGAACATAAAAAAGTCACCTTCACACGTTTTCGAACACTGCAAGTCAAATAAACACAACATAACCATAGAGAACACTCAAATACTAAATAAAGAAACAAACATAAACAACGCAAAATTAAAGAAGCCTTACTTATACAACAACTTAAACCCAAAATAAACCAATACAAAGAAACACCTGTATATCTATATTAAAAATAATAAAATAAATAATTTAAAAATTATATATTCAAACATCTAACACCGCCCTCTACATTCCGACACTCAGTTACACAACCCCTTTCAAACATGTGGTCAGCTTACGGTCAGTTACCTCTTTCTTTCTTTGTGAACCTGACGATGACCAAAGAAGGTCGAAACGTTGTTCGCTCCTCTACGTAAAATATTTTCTCAACCCAAACGAGCCGTTTTAACATTTATATTTTTCTCTACAAGTGGGTTTTTTCGACATCACTGAGTATGTCATAATGGTTCTAACTGAATGAATACAGTTGTCACACTTAGGGTCTGAAATAACTGTCATGGTACCCCATGTAGTGTCTTAACTATACAGAAAGGAGTTAGCGAGAACCTAACATATAATACCAGTATATGCTAAAAGAAATCAATCTAATAGCGTTCCACAAATAAGCCTTGATAAAAAGTGTTTAACACTATATATTAAGTTTTGTTGTCACGCGAAGGACAAAAAAAAAAAAAAGGATAATTGTCAGTAGAGCTGAGAGTTCGCATAAAAGCTTTAAATGATGCTGATTGGACTCTACGACAAGTTGCTTCAAACTTGAAATGATCCACATACACTGTCAAGTACACCCTAAAACATGAGACTAAGACAGGTAAATTTGAAAATAGTAAAGGAATAGGCAGAACACCTAAACTCAGTGATACTGATGTTAAGTATCTTTGTTTATACAGCCTTCAGGACAGAAGGAAGACTGTCACTGATCTCAAGCATGAGATGAACAACCATGTACCAAATGACAGAAAAGTGTCCAGATTTAAAGAATCTCAAAGTATTATCTTTACAAGATATGAGACAGTTCAGTAGAGATTTTGCCAATGACTCAGCTGTAGATACATGTCTGAATGAATGTTACAATGGGTGTTTAGTCACTAAGAAAAAATGCTGCTTAAGAGAAACAAACATACAAAAAAAGCTGACAACATCATTGGATTTCAAACAATTGGATGAGGAAATCTTCATAAAGATGCTCGTTACAGATGATTCAAATTGGTTTTAAGCAATCAATAATAGTCATTTTAATGGAAGATAGTAGATTAACAGTGCAATTAACATACAATCTAGAGTGACTGGGCCAATACAAATGTAAACTACATCTCAGTCAATGATGTTGGAAAAATATAGATAAATTTGATGGCACCCTGAATGCTAGCAGGTACAAGCACATTATTATCCATGACTTCCTCAGAAACAAGACTTACCGGACAGTCATTCTTCTTCCAGGATGACACTGAGTGAGTGATCCCAAGCATGTGACAAATTTGATGAAACGATTCTTAAAAGAAAAAATACAGAATATTATAGAATGTCAAGACTATGTGAGAAAAATGGAAAATAAGAAAGTTATATGGAACAAAACAAGTTTACAGGCATACATAGATAAAAGAAAGATAAGCTACTACATTTAAAACAAATACGAAATACTAGTGCACTGCACAGCTTATTTCATTTTATTTTGTTTATCGTAAAATGTTTACAATAGAAATAAGTGGAATAATTAATTGAAATTCCTCATTCTTTGTGACCCTTGTACGTGCATAGGCTCTGCTTTTAAAAACTGTCATCAATTGTCAAATTAAGATTACCGACATCTTCCTTTGAAAATATGTAAAACTGGACACTTTACAAACTAACAGCCCTTAAAATTTAAGTCAGACTATAATATGTTTAACATCTGAAAACTAGGTAGAATTTAAAGTCTTCCCACTTGCAGCTTCGTGGCCTAGTGGCTAACTTGTTATATGCAGGCGTGACACATACTTCCTGTCTCCCCCCCCCCCCCACTTTAAAAAATCAAACTTTCCATTCAAGGGAACCATTATGTTATTTTCACATTCCACTGGCGGTATTTACCTTTCAAACTGGACTTTCTCAGGGAAAAGATTCCTGTAAAATGGAACATGCATTACTGAAATAGTCACCAATCGTTTTCACAGACTGGTCATTTGATACTCCAAGGATAAATCGTCTTTATATTACAGTGAGAGTTACAACCAGTCAAGTGGAAGAGTGGTATTATTTTCTGTATATACTGCTATGTTTTCTACGTCTGGAACAATTTATAGCATTAGTTCTTGATTCATGATACACGTTACAAAGTTCTCAAGTAAAGGCGCAAATAAATCCACTTGTTTACCTTTTATTATTTTAAGTGTTAAATAAAGATTATTTTATCGTTCAGACTCTTTCTTTGCTTCACATTCAGTCGAGGACAAAGAATTCGAATATACTCTGTAACGCATTTGCTAGCGAACCTCCTGTTACGCTATGGAAATTACCGGATTACTCTAAGTCAAATCAGTGTAACTAAAAAGTAACATAACCATACCCTGCAGTGAACTGAAAGGTTTAAGGTTCGAATACGCCTTGCCCTTTCAATTACGGGTATATTAAAAAGTGACTATCCACTTAGGCAGAAGGTAATGTTGACAGACAATTCCGTCGGTTTTCCTCCATATGGTTAATAATTCAAAATTAAAGACAACTTTAGGATCTCTAACCAAGTTGTTTAACCTACACATCACATAAGGTGCCTCCAAGATTCAAATAATCAAGTGTATTTACAGCCTAAGAATTGTTAATGATTAATTATTTATAATATTAACTTTAATATCTCAAATGAACGTAATTTAAACAGCCCTTAATTATGACAAAACATATTAAGATAATGTGAAATGTATTCCTTTAGACTCAAAACGTGGAAAGTTATTGTTATTAAGCACAAAGATACAGAGGGTTATTTGTGCTCTGCCCATCACGGATATCGAAACCAGATTTCTATCAGTATAAGTCCGCAGATAAACCATTATGTCACTGGGAGACAATGTGGAAAGTAATTAAAGGAGAAAAACTTAAAAACTTATTTGTCTGTTAGCGTAAAGAACGTAATGAATGCGAAATGTAGTTACGTGAAATTCTAATATTGTTTTTAACAATACTTCAAGTAATGTCTTGAAATGTATTGATCTAAATATTACAACAAATGTACACTAACAAATGTGTAAGAAGCAAACTAAAAGTCGTGGACTAAGGTTTCTTTGAACAAGCAACACGAGCCTGGCATACCAGTTTATTATGATGCTTGACTCGCAATCTGTGGATTCGAATCTTGTCGCATCGAATATGCTTGCCCTTTCAGTCGTGGGGGCATTATAATTTCGTAATTAATTCCACTATTTGTTGGTAAAAAAGTAGCTCAAGGGTTGGCGTTGGGCGGTAATGACGAGCAGCCTTGGCTCGAGTCTCTTATTGCTAAATTAGGAACGGATAATGCAGATTTGCCTTTGGGTAGTTTAGCGCGAAATTTGGAACAAGCCAAACCGAGCAAATCAAGGAAATTTATTCCACAGGCGCCCCTAGATTATGGAAGGAGTCCAGCGCTCGCTTTAGGACCTTGATAGCTCTTGGACACTGGACTAGCTTCTACGGATTCTCCTGCTGAGAATAACTTTCCTAATTTTGGTCCATTTTTACTGAAAAAGTCTGAAAGAGTGGAGCTCTCCTCCGCTTCCTAGACTGTGATTAATAAATATAAAGAAACAGTTACACAGTGTAATCCCCCCTCCATCATTACAATGGTATTTCTGAGTAATTACATAATTTCTATTTATTCTTTTTTGTACTCCAGAAAGACCATGACCACAATATTGACCATCGTTCACTTATTTCCTTTAGAAATCAAATCAATAGAGGATTTGGTAACTCAAGGTGCCATAGACTACGGAACCGTGGAAAACTCTGTGGTACATGAATTCTTTGCTACCCACCAGATGGAGCTGTTTCGAATTGCTTTCCAAAATATGAGGAACAAAGATACTTTCGTACATACAGCCGGAGATGGCATCAAGAGAGTGCGCCAAACATCATCTATACCTCTAGGTGGGAATAAAATTTTCAGCAAATATTTTGGGTAAAAAAAAAAAGACGTTAGCACCATCTGTTGGAATTTTAACTTATCGTTATCAATATTTTTGTTTACTTGAAAAATGTTTTCTATGTCAATATCGATAATAAGATTAAATCAGTAACGAAAGGTGTAAATGCAGGATATTTTGTTCTTCAGCGAATATTTTGAAAGAGGAAAACATCAATATATAATAATTAAAACAATATTCATGGTAGTAAAATACACGTAGGATAAGCATTGTTTGTCGCAAGGCACAAAGTTAAATAATGACCTGTTTATGCTGTGATCACCGTGGGTACCGAAACCCAACTTTTAACGTCATAAGCACTGAGAACTAACGCTTAACAATAGGAAAACAAGATAATAAGTTTGTAAATTACATTAAATATATTCACGACCTGCAAATTTGGAATCAAGACCATATTAAGCCGTATATCCTTTTGGTAGTTAATTGGTTACATTATTGTTTGGCTGATTTTAGTTTTCAAACACAACTACGAATGTTTAATTAAGTATCAGAACTATTACTGTATATAAAATCAAATACTCTTTTTTTAAGCTTACAGGCAATAATAATCCATTTAAAATTCAATTATTTACAATAACCAGGAGCTTCTGGTCGTTATGCCTTCATTTTCGATTCTCCTGTGTTAGACTTCGCATCTCAGCAAGAGCCATGTAACACCGAAACTGTTGGACTTTTCGCACCTGTAAGAAAGTTATTTTCCGAATTTATTTCGCCATCTAGCGGAAACATTATTAAGATATTTGTTTCAAAGTGAGTTAAAAGTCGTTTTTATTAAGAACGGCCCAAATTATATTAAAAATAATTATTATACTTTTGAAACTTTGTGCGAATAAAACCTATAATCTGCAACCACTTTGTTTTGGATTTATTTTCCTTACAATATGTTACCATTTTATTTTTCTCTATAATCCGTAACCATTTCGTTTCATTTTTAGTTTTCCCTAGAAGTTATGACAATTTTATTTTTATTTGTTCCTAAAATCTATCATCATTTTGTTTTGTTTTCCCTATATTTTACAATTTGGTTTTGTTTTCCCTATAATATTTTACCATTTTGTTTTGTTTTTTGTTTCTCTCTATAATCTGTTATCATTTTATTTTGATTTTATCTTCCCCTCTGTTAACGTAGTGGCTTTTAATCGCTAGCTGTATCTGCACTTGTGTATATTGATTCAGCCATCGAGTGCTATTACAGAAAACATTAAACTGTTCTTCCCTATTGGAATTAATTGAAGTAAATGAAATCGATAAAACGCCTTTAAACAACATAACTTAGTTCAATCTGTATTATTTAGTTGTACACCTCCTATATATATTTTAGGAGTTATCATGTTTTATTTTTTTTGGTTACGCTACGTGAATGTAGAATATTTGATAATTACATATTCAAAGTTTTTTTTTTGAATTGCACGTTTTTTGTTGTTGTTATTTTTTGTCGCCTGCCGTAGTTCAGTTTAATTATTTATTCTTTCTTCTTGACACTTATAGGTATAGAGTGTTCTGTCTGTAATAGCATGGACTACTAGTAAGTAAACGATATATAAAACTACTGTTAATTCATAACACAGGACTTAATGGTATGTCCAAGTTAAACCGAACCCCAAATATTCTTATATTACTCACAACCGTTATTTCTTAACCACAGCAAAACTATGGTTTTGGTCTACAGAAAGATTCTCCCTATGAGGAAAAGTTTAGCCTTGGTATCCTGAAGCTGAAAAAAGAAGGATTTTTTGAAATGCTGTATGAACGATGGTTTAAGGGAATATGCAGCCACGTTATTGGTATGTGATAGCAATCCAAGATAAAGATTTAATACAAAATTACCTCACGTACTTTAACGCCTATAACTTGAACCCTAATGATCAGAGTTTGTTTGTTTCTGAAGTTCGCGCAAAGTACTCGAGAGTGTAAGGCTAGAAAGAAAGCAGCTATTCAACACTATCCAGCGCAAACTATTGGACTACTCTCTAACAACGAATAGTGGGATTGAGTGGAACATTATAACGCTCATATGGCTGATAGAGTGAGCATGCTAATGTCCAGAGAACTTTAACATTTATCTAATAAGACACTTACAAACGCAATTGCAGTGCTAAAAATGAAATATGCCAGATATAATCTACCTTTAGGAATAGTCATCTGTAGGCGCTTTAGTCCTTCTCTGAAAGCACTAGTATAACAAATGTTATAACATTCAGATTCTGAATTGCCAAATTTCCCATACTCCACCTGTGTTAAAGAGTGTGTTTGATGCGACACAGGAATTAACACAACACACGTTAGGTACTAAAGCCGTAACATGCACACTGAATGTCATTCAGAATTTCGGTGGGCACCACAAGAATTAACACAGATTTCATATCTGAAGCCAACTTGAACCTAACAAGATTGTTCTTCCCTTTTCTCATCAAACTGTATTTTGTTAACTCGTATTTCATACCAGTTGAGTGATATAACTCATGCTTATTTCTATCGGAAGCTGATAAGAATCATCTAATAAGAATGAATTCCTGAATTGCATGGAAGAGGGGTTTTGACCGAGACAATCTTCGTGTAAAATAGTATTTTAGCTTATTTTCTACGGACTGTCAAAACATTACTCAAAATATCACCTCGTGTGAAACATGGACTAAATAGATACGTCAGAGGCAACCAATCACTAACACCCGCCGCTTAGGGGGATAGAGGGATTGATTATCATGGTTTTAATGCCTATGCAGCTGAAAATGCTTATAAAACAGCTTACTGTAGTTCAAATGTTTAACAATTAGGTACGCCAACCATTGGGTCACGCACAGCCCTAGGAATCGCGTATTTATCAGACATTTTCATAATTCAAGACAAATTAAGTTTCCACGTCACATCATATTGAATTTTGACTGTGATGACCACTTCAAATCACTGGTGTATTTTGATAATCTCATTATCATGGCGTATCTGACAATTAACATACGAGGCCAAGTAGAACTGTTAATAATTGAATATTGAATAGTTTTTTTCAAACGTGTATCACTTTCTCTCACGATGCAGCCAAGAGCGACCACAACGAAAACCGTTAACGCGTGGGCTGTGCGTATTTCCAAATCATCAACCCTTGTGACAGTTACGTCTAAGAATAGAATTGTCTTTTCCATCATATCATCGGTTAATCTGTTAAATATTATTGCTTTCTGGCAATTAGAGTTTCAATAATGTACGTCAAAATGAAAGATATTTCTGTCACTCACACATAATAGGTAGAACATCTTTCATTGCTAATCCTGGGCTAGATCAAGGGATAAAAGATGGTCAGAACCAAATCAAATCTCTAAGGATTCAAATATTACAATTCAAGGACCCTAATAACCCTAGCACTTTCTGGGAGTATTTGTCTTCTTCAGGAAGGAATTGGGATGATTTACCAACACAACCCTAACAGAATTCTACATTCTGAAAGCCCCACTAACTCAGGAAAGTTTCCGTTGCGCCCCTCCCCTTAAAATAATTTTTACAAATGATAACAGCAAAACAAGCACTTTCTTAACCTGTTTTTAATAATTAATTCTTTTAAAAGATATTGTTTGTTATTAAGTGCAAAGCTACATAAAGGGCTATTTCTGTTCTGCCCACCACGAGTATCGAAACATGGCTTCTATTAGTATAAGTCCGCAAGGGGGCAATTATTTCTAAATGAAAAAAATATTGCAAGGAGTGAGTAAATGCGAGAGCAAAGAAAGCTATAAGAGCAAAGTGACGCCCCTAGTGGGAGTATGGCTGCAGACTTATAACGCTAGAAACCAGGTTTCAATACGCGTGGTAGACAGAGTATAGATAGCCCATTATGTAGTTTTGTGCTTAACTTTAAAGATAGAAAAGCAAAGTGACATCGTCTCGAACTTTTCTCATTTCACAATGTTTTAAATCCTAAAAAGGAGAAAATATTGATATTTATGTGATTACACTTTCTGGTGTTGTTTGTATTGACATATCAACTTTACAGCTTCACAGGGAAAATCAGAAAACTATCAACTGGCATTTAATGCCATGATTGGTGTATTTTCCTGTCTGAGTGGAGGAATCGGTATTAGCCTTTTGGTTGTAGCCGGAAGTTGGCTGGTTATTTATATGAAGGAAATGAGAAAGGAAAAGAAAGTAAGATATTTCAAGACAATATATAATTTTGTATTCATGCTTATTACTATATAGCGAGAATATTAATACTGAAGAGTTAAGTAAAGAAAAAATTAAAAGGTTTTGTTTGTTTTTTGTTTTTTTGAATTTCGCACAAAGCTACTAGAGAGCTACCTGTGCTAGCCGTCCCTAATTTAGTTGTGTAAGACTAGAGGGAAGGCAGCTAGTCATCACCACCCACCGCCAACTCTTGGGCTACTCTTTTACCAACGAATAGTGGGGTTGACCGTCATATTATAACGCCCCCACATATGAAAGGGCGAGGATGTTTGGCGCGACGGGGATGCGAACCCGCGACCCTCAGATTACGGAGGGAAATAAAAGCGAAGCTTTTATTAATGTTTTTTAATAATGTGCCGGCTCCACTCATTGAATCGAAAACCATCTACTTTTGCCAGCAAAGCATTTTAGTCAATGTACTGTAATTAAAAGAGAAGAAAAAAAAAACAACGCCGCAATACAATTTTTGTTACTGAAATAACACAAAGGATGACAAAAGACGATTGTAAATGGCCCACTGGACAATCATTTTGCATATACACTCTTGTCCAATAGACTGGATTGACTGCACACTTTATATTTATTCATCACTAGTTTAAGGAAAACTGCCATTAAATATTTTCAAAGAGCATCTGTTAGCAAGAAACAATTTTCAGTGTGCAGATGAACGAGAATTTATCTAACTGCTTTAGTATTTTCGTAACGCAAAGGTACTTGTAAATTAATTAGTTATATGAAGAAATGCAAAAGTCAAAATAGTGGAAATATCCAGAGGTTGTTTACAAAAAAAGGGCTTCTCATGAATACATTCAATCATATTTAAGAATACGTTATGCGTGTGAAGAGGGACAATGTACAAGTTCAGAGAAAATTTTAACTAGATGGACATTGTACTAATGGACTTAAGACTCCCTATAACTCACAATAGCAGTAATGACCTCTAATATTGAAATCACGAACGATATCGAAAATACACAATAATTTTTTTGGCAAACTGCCAACATTAAAACTCAACATGTTTCAGCACAAGATTGCCTTAAATGTAGTCTGTTAATGTTGACAGTTTTTAATGTCCTATTTAAATATTATTCCTGCTTTTACTTTTGAAAAATTTTCCACAAATTATCTTTAGTGATGTTTAATGGCCTTTGATTTTTTTATACGTCTAACAAAGATGTCCGTGTATCATCAGCCTAAACTTTTCAGTTACTATAGATACAGAATAATATTTATTTTCTACTTTTAGCTGAAAAACATCATACAACAACATTCACAGTTCACGATACATATTACAATCGAACTTTTATCAGTCTCTTTCTTGAATTACTGTCACTGTACATAACATAATCAGTAGATGGAGATTAAGCCTAACGACGACTCGATTTAATCCCAAAATATATGCACATATGCTACTGACACTTTTAACATAATATAATTTTGATTGTAAACATCAACTGCTGAGATAGGACGAGTTTCAGTACAACGTAGTCTAATAATAAAACTAACAGTGAAGTTAAATATACTAATAAACAGGCACTACACTGAACCTCTAATAAGTTCAATTTGCTACTACCAGTTGTGAATAATATATGGTCAAAATTCAAGAGTGACCAAATACGTCACACACCCGGTATCTTATTTAACTTATGGTAATCAGTAGAAGTTTGCAGAAATCAAACTATATTTTGATTATTGTTCAACAGATATTTCTAGGATATATTTTATTTTATACTATACAAAAATGTCAATCCTTTTAATATTTTTCTTACAGAGGCGTATGAGAGTTTATCCGGATAACTGTTCTTATCCAACAGAACGACTCGACCGTGAAGAAGCCATTTGGGCTTCGGTCACTGGAAGGCAATAACAGAAGTGCATCACCTTGAATAATGATTTATTCTACGTTTGTATTGTTAAAAACAAAGTACGGTTAGGCCTACAGCATCATAAATCAAAACTTTTTAAACAATACAATTCAGAATGTTCACAGTCACCTTAGTAACTTTTATTACAACCTTCATTGTTATTATTTGTATATTAAAAACATACGACAATAACTGTTTATTTGGGTGCTGTGTAATGTTTTAATATACAGGTTACATTTAGAGTTAGCAATGGAACTATTTCTATTACTAACTTACTGACACTATATTCTTAACAAGCCCAATACATGGTTTCACATACACACAAAAACAGTGTTCGTTTGGATTCTCTATTCTACACAAATTTTCACTGGTGAAATACAACCCTCGTCAATAATTCTTGGCTTTGTCAAGGTAAAATACGAAAACTAAGTACTTTTTTAAAACTAATTAAACTGCAATTCAAGTAATTAATTTTATTATTACAGTTATTAATAATAAGGGTTAAATACTGTCAGAGAATAATGAAGTTCTGCAATGTAATGTTTTCCAAAATTCCTTTAATTACTGTTAATTATACTTTCAGCTCATGCATGTTAAACAAAACAACCTAGGAGACTGAATTGGAAATTTTTTTTTTCTTTTCAGAAAATAATAGTTGTGAGTTGATGTTTTGCAATAATTCCCATTAATGGTTTCTATGAGCTTAAGATGCTGTTGTAATTGCTCTTGTTTAAAATACATATTTCCGATCACATTTTTAACCAATTGTACCACAATACAGTAGTATGTTATCCGTCAATCAGTCAGTAGACACTAAAATGACATCAGATGAGGAACCCTTAACGTTGAAAATTATACTGTGTTGATGTTGGTAAAACGTGTACATGCCATGAAGCATGAGAAGAGTTATATACTCCATAGGCTACAACGTGGCATGACACATAAACATTAAAAGCAATAATTAAAAAATTTGTTACTTTTAATTTTAGTTTTATTTACTATTGAAATAGGAACCTTTCGGGAACCCTGCGAATGTACATCTAGTTTTCAACTTAAATATTTTATCCTATTGTTGAATTCAAAATAATTCATCCAATATATTAGCTTTATGATTATTTGTTATAGTAAGTAAAGTACACGTTAATAATCTCATAGAGAAGAGTACAAAGTTCAGTCCATTTATTGATAACGATAGCCTTTTATTTAATGACTTTCAGGTTCTATAAGTTCCATGCAACTAATGGTATACGTAACTTCATAAATAAAATACACATCGATAAAGATTGCACTCATAAATTTTATCTTCTGTAGGGTACTTATTACATTTCCAATACTATATTTAAAACTCAATGTAACTCAATATTCACAAAATGTAAGTAACAGATACTAGGACTAACAAACTCGCTAATTCAATAATCAACCCACAATCTCATATTTTTCGAACTTGCTAAACGCGCTCATCACGTAATATTAACATTCACTTCAGGCGGACCCAGCATGGCCAGGTGGTTAAGGCATTCGACTCGTAATCCGAGGATCGCAGGTTCGAGTCCCCATCACAACAAAAATGTTCGCCCTTTCAGACGTGGGGGCGTTATAATATGACAGTCAATCCCACTATTCGTTGGTAAAAGAGTAACCAAAAAGTTGGCGGTGGGTGGTAATAACTAGCTGCCTTCTCTCTAGTCTTACACTGCTAAATTAGGGACGGTTAACGCAGATATCCCTCAAGTAGCTTTGCGCGAAATTCAAAACAAACAAACGAGCAATCATTCTAGGCAAACAACAACACAAGCGTTGAAGTAATATTTACATTTATTTATTATCGACCACGTTCGCGCTTATTTACTGTATTTTGAAGTTTCAACGCTCCAGCCAATAGAAAAGTTAGTAAGTTCTTAAGAAGCTACGAGTCATTTTGATTATTTAATAAAACACAACCGCAAACTTAATACTAAAAAGAACGAAATAAGAAAAATAATACGACACAGGTATTTTGCATTATATCAAAATAAATTAGCAACTTCTACTCTAATGACATTTGTAACGGCAATTGCTTACTAACATTTCCTTCATTTGTTTCTAGTAAACGAAACGAAGAACGAGGCTTAACTTCTGGTCTAAAGACATTTCGAACGTTCAGTTAGTTTGCTAACATTTTCTTCAGTTCTTTTTCATGGATAAATGAAGAACGAAGGCTGGCACTTCTGAGAGCGAGTCGATTTAAAATAAATATCAAATAATCGATTTAACTGAAGTTATTATATAAGGTGGAAATGTAAACAGTGTTGCTAGTTGTCACCATTATTACGAAATTCTCTCACCCTCTTGTTTTATAACAATATACCTGAATAAAGAAATCCAATACATAAATACTACAGAAGTATCTTAGTGATATTTGCTGAAGTTTCAAGCAAAGGAGCACCTATTAACACACATCAATTGATAATTTTTTTTACACGGATTTAGCAAGGTTTCGTTTGAGTATTCGAAACAAACATATATATATAGGTGTATAAGGGAGAAATACATAAAGGTTATAAACATATATACTTAGATAATGTAGTAAATGATGTACGTGTTAACGAACATATATAATAATATATATTTATGCCACAAAATCATCAATTATATTACTATATACATTACACATAGGAGTGACAAACTAATCAATCCTATACATATATACGGACAGACTACGAGAAAGTTGAATGAATTCTTAATTTATAAAAGCGACACCAGGTGCTCAAGCCCACAATGCTTTTGTGTATTACCTGTTCACCGTCGGCCGCCTACTGTAATAAGTTGTGAGAAAGACACCTGCTTGTCGATTATTTATTATTCGTCCAAACTTAACCCTAAGTATATATTAAAACGTTTACATTCCAACATGTTAATTGATGAAGGAATACATATAACTGGATTTGAGATTAGGAATTAAAAGTGGAAACGGGAGGTAGTTTTACAAAACTGAAGAAATGAATAGCCCAGAGAAATATACAGAGAAAAATTTGAATATGTTCTCAGTACGCAGTTGAACGTATCAATAAGGTAATTAAATAAAGCAAATATTTAATTAGTAAAATTACCGACATCGTTTATTACACAAAATAAATCATGCATGTATGTTTCACCGTCGCTATTTAAATTATGTTCCATATAAACAATTCTACATAGAAACAGCGAAGAAAAGATTTTTAAAAGCAAACACTAAAAGAACGTCACACCTTTATCGACTGAATATGGACTACACCAGAGTACAGAAACGTGATGACAATTCACGTTACAATTGGTTGTGTTTGTCAGTCATCTAATTACAGTGCTATGGCTGTATAAAACATATAAATATACAGGTAGTTATACTATGCCCAATACTAGCAGTGTAAGTTGTACCCAGGACTGAAATGCTGGAGTTATATTATACTATATGCGAAATATTGTAGTACATTGATGTTTCAGAGATACGTGCAAGAGACTGAAAACGGTATATGAAATTGATACTGTCAATTATAGCAGTGGAGTAGGTAGAAACGATGCTCTCCAAAAGTAATATCTTAGAGTACGTTCTTTATACGACAGATAATGATCGAACGCAAATCTTGCCAACGACTATGTTTTAAATATAGGTGAAATGTTAACGTTGGGAATAGAAACATGTACACTGGAATGATTTTAATAAACGTACAGCTGTTTGAGAAACACTAAAAAAGTAATCAAATTAAATGGCAGAAGTGGAAATCGAACCAAAAAGGACGAAATGAAAAAATACAAAGATGAGTGTCCTTTATGAATAAATAAAAATTCGAATTATTCAGCAACAATGAGCGACAACTTGTAGAACGTTGCAGAAGAGAACGGTATCATAACCAATATACAAATAAAGCATGGTGGAGGTTCGTTACCAGTTTGGAGCTAAACCCTAGCTAGTGATGTCGCTAAGATACGCAAAGTCGATGGCACCTTGACTGCGGACAAGTACATTCAAATTCTCATCCAATATGACATTCATTTTATCAGTAACACGATTTATCGAGCGAGGATTCACCTTTAACCAATATAATAACCTCTGATATATAGCAAATGTAGTAAATTGATATATTCAAGATACAAATAACCTTCACATCCACATTGTTAAGGATGAATAGTACTAACATAAAAATGTTGAAGAATAAAAGGCAAACAAGTAAACAAAATGGTTGAAGTTTCGGAAGTGGTACAAGAAATTTTGAACAATATTCCACAATCGCCCAATGATTAAATGCCAGTGTGAGAACAATATATAATATTCTATGTAAGGCTAAAAGCACAATCTAAAATACTGATACACCCAGAATTCGTTTTAATTTTACGTTTTCTGTGATGCTGTTTTTTTTATCATAAATAAATTCGGCATCTAGTTGCAATTACTCGTTGTTTGTGACCTGTTTGTCGCTTGTGTTTTTTCTTAATTATTTCTATTACTACAGATACTTTTCCTTTTAATTTTTACTTTTTGATTGAGTTTCTGATTATAGATCCATTCGTAAAGCCATACTTAGCACTAACATTAATGTCTGGAAAGTCCAACATGGACAAAAACATCTACATTAGGTAAACACCTAAATCTTTCAATCATTTAGCTACTCTTAAGCGAGCAGTTCATCATCTGTGTCGTATTTATAAAGATTTTAATTGATATATTTTATTTACGTTAGCTACTTGAATTTGACGTGTAGTTATTTTACTTCCGAATTTTCAATTTAAACGAACTAGATTTCAATAAATAATCGTATATTTTAACAAAAGTCAATTTACTCTTATCGGAATCTAACCAACCAACAAAAACACATAAAAGAACATTTTCGTGTGAGAAACAAACAAATAATCTATATTAATAACAATTTTGGCATTAGGTAATATTATAACCTATTTCCAACAAGTTGTTTTCTTTTCTCTTTAATTTTTCGCCTTAATCAAAAAAGTTTTGTTTCGACAATAAATGTCATGATGTTAGGCCTCAGTATTTTCATCAGTAATAGAAATTACCTAAAGCGAGTATATTTCGAAATAAATGCTTCATAATATTGATTGGGAAATTAAATGCCACAAAATTACGAAGTAGCAACGAAAAATAACAGGTCCGATATTCATAATAAAAATTAATTTTTTTGTTTTAAATTTTTCGCAAAGCTACACTAAGGCTATATACGCTATCCGTCCTTAATTTAGCAATAAAAGACTACAGGGAAAGCAGTTAGTCATTTCCAACCACTGCCAACTCTTTGGCTACCAACCAATGGTGGAATTGAACGTTACATTATAACGCACCCATGGTTAAAAAAACGAGCACGTTTGGTGGAACGACGATTCGAACCCGAGACTCTCAGATTACAAGTCAAGTGCCATAACATTTCATTCTGTATATCCATATAAATATAATAGTACTGTCTGTTGTATGTCCACGTAACTACTTTGGAAAATGTGAATGGATCTTCACCAAAATTGGTATGGTGGTTTGTTAGATCCATGTGAATACAAAAGCAAATTTTCAGCTTCACGTTTTGTGTCTTAAAGCTTTTATGGACGTTTTAACAATCACATATAATAGAAACAGCGTTTCATGTCCTATGATAATCTTTCATTAATAATAAATTTTATATAACTTTCGTGCAGGGGACTGGTACGCCAGGTAGTTATTTATATAATTGTTTAAAGATCTACATCATCATACACACTAAACCTCTCGTTATACGTGAATAAAACATGTAAGTCACAAAGATTAATAAGCTGACACTGTTGTACTTAAATATAACTATTGCCAGTCATTATAATGAATAGTAGCTACGATGTCAAACGGTGCTAGGTCTGAGACAGAGTATGGTTATGAGCGTGACTGTCAGCACGTGAACTACATAAAAACCTCAATAACATCTGGCAATAAACAAGTGATAAAATACTCAATAAATATAAATGTTACGGTTGGTAACCTTTGTATAATTTGACCTAACAAAGGCCGCTTGTCTGAAATGTTCCCATAAATATATTTTCTGAACAATAGCGTAAAGACTGCTTTGAGAGTTATTAGTTACGGTTTGAGAGCAAATGGTCTGAAAGATGAAAGCTGACGCGTAAGTGTTAGTTAAGATGCTGATTTGTTACTTGTAGTATGCACGTTGCTTTATAAAGGTACAGCTTACCATGTATAGCCATTAGAACTAGCTATAATAGATGATGTGTCAGATAACTGTCATTAAATTGAATTAGGCATATAATCTACGTATAGTCAAGCTAACGAAGACACTACTGTACCTTGTTACCTATATCAGCTTGTAATAATGAAGTGATCGATACGTAGTGCCTATTCTAAACACAAATCTTACCTACTGTAAAAGTTCTAACTTTTAATATAATATACTCAAAACTGTTGACAACAATCGGTAACATATTTGAAGTTATTATGGTGTGAATGAATTTTACAAGCTAGTGAAGCGTGATTATAACTAATTATGTTTATCATAAGATACTATGGTGGGCCTATTATATTTTTAGCACATCGTCCTTAAGTTAACAACCTCTTACGAATTTCCACGAATTGGAATATAATATGATTGAAATACTATTAGTATGAACTAATCTAATTCTCGAAAATCTTTAAAAGACTAGACCAAGAATGCAGTGTTAAAATGTAATGAACCTAACATATTTTATGATAAATATAACTGTTCATTCTGCTCAGTTCTGGCTCAGAAACAACTATATAACAGGGTTTATACAGACAAGAAATAAAATATAATGTCAACCCTATAATGTAAAATAAAAATGAGTGTAATTTATAAGTAAAAGAGGTATATACATATGCTTTATTGGACGTAAAACAAATACGAGTCACTTTATTAACCTCTCGAATACATTTAATCTTCAAAGTTCTTTTAGTTGATTATTGTGTTTTAATTTAAACAAGTACTCTTTTTTACCGATAGGCAGAGGAATGTTTGAGAGCACTGCAGTGTTCATTAGTGCATTAAAACTGTAGTTTTAGTGCACAGAAACTACAGTTAACTTTAAAAAAAAATTAATTATGGTAAAATGAAGGAAAAAGTATTGGTAGCCACTAATCGCAAGAGCCAGGCATGACCTAGTGGGTAGGATTGCTGGTTTGTGTCCCACTGTTGCTTTCGAGCCGTAAGTACGCTACGACTGACAGTTATCGACCAGTGGTTCTCAAACGTTTTCGTTCGTAGACCACTCAGACGTAGTAAAATACCCCGCGCATCACGTCCTACCCCACTCACTTTCGCTTACCACCGCTAAAATACACATTAGTAATTTGCACATTTCGACCAGATTTCGAACAGTTTGAAGAACACTCTCGTAACACCAATGGTCTACAAACCACATCGCCCGGCGTGGTCAGGTGGGTTAAAGCATTCAATTCGCAATCTGAGGGTCGCGGATTCGAATCCCTGTCGCACCAATTATGCTCGCCCTTTCAGGTATGGGGGCATTATAAAGTTACGGTCAATCCAAATATTCGTTAGTAAAATAGTAGTCCAAGAATTAGCGGTAGGTGATGATGACTAGCTGCTCTAGTCTTACGCTGCTAAATTAAGGACGGCTAGCGCAGATATCCCTCGAGTAGCTTTGCGCGAAATTTAAAACAAACAAACTTTTCTTCTAAAACTATTTTTGAAATAAGCATTTTTTTCATATCAATTTTAAAGTCATCCCTTTGTCATCGTTGCTCTTAACTAGACACGTATATCACTATTCAACTTTTTTCTTTTCTGTATTGCAAGTAACTTGTTGAAGTCAACATACTTTTGATAGCCTAAATGTTTCGTCACGACATATTGGCTCATAGAACGGCTCTGAGAGTTTTACAAGTACAAACTTTTAGCTCATGGCTCCTTCATCTCCTGACCGATTTGAAATTTAATTATAGTTTGAAACTCAAGAGGTCAAATCCTTTCCATTAATATGTGACCACGCCAACTATCTCATAAATTATTTCATTATAATTTTAATTAAGATAATTTCATTTTTAGGGTAGACTGGTTAAGGTTCTGGTGTTATTGGCGCACAAAAATATAACTAATAAAATTGTCTGTTTTGAATTTTCATGCAAGGCTACTCGAGGGCTCTCTGCGTTAGCCGTTCCTAATTTAACAGTGTAAGACTAGAGGGAAGGCAGCTAGTCATCACCACCCACCGAAAACCCGTGGGCTACTCTTTTACCAACGAATTGTGGTATTGACTGAAACATAATAACAACCCCATGGCTGAAAGGGCGACCATGGATAGTGAAACAGGGATTTGAACCCACGACCCTCAAATTACGAGTCGAGCATCTTAACCACCCGGTCATACTTGGCTTAGCTAAAAAAAAAGGGGAAAAGTCTTATTCATTAATTTATTTTAATACTTCTTAAAATAATTCAAACTCCGGGGCTGTTGAAGATTCCCTCTTGTTTCAGATTTATAGTTAGCCGAAGTCCACTTCAGGTAGATTTCAATATAGATATATGTATTAAAGTTCACGTGTTTTGAAAACATTTTTTACTTTTCTAGCTACGATCGTTAATGAATCGAATGTTTGAGTGCAATCAAGTTAAAAAATGTTGGAAACTGATCAGTCGCATATTCAGTAATAAATCCAAAGTAATCATCTGTATTTCACCCATGAAAAGAAAGGCTTAAATAAACCTAACTCTTGACCTACTCAAGTATATTTATAAAAATGTTAGTGAGATCGTGTGCTCAGAGTTTGGTTTGTTTGGAATATACTCGCATAGCTATATATGAGGTTATCAGATAGACTAGACGGAAAGCAGCTAGTCAACAGTACACACTATACACAATCTACTGATGCGGTTCGTTGTTTGTTTTTGTTGTATTTTTTTAATTTCGCGCAAATATACACGAGGGCTATCTGCGTAAGACTAGAGCAGCTAGTCATCATCACCTACCGCTAATTCTTGGACTACTATTTTACTAACGAACAGACTAGAGGGAAGACAGCTAGTCATCACCACCCACTGCCAACTGTTGGGCTACTCTTTTATCAACGAATAGTGGGATTGACCGTAACATTATAACTCTCCCACGGCTGAAAGGGCGAACATGTTTGGTGCGACCGGGATTCGAAACCGCGACCCTCGGATTGCAAGTCGAACGCCAGAAGAAAAGGAAATTCATTCATATACTTACTTTACTGTGTTATTCGAGGTCTAAGTGGTCTATCAGCTGTGATTAAAATTATATGATATATGGTAAGAGGTAGAAAAAGTGAATAAACTTGCCATTATGACGAATTTATTTATTTATTTATTATGCAAGAAAAAAGATCAAATTCCTCTTTTTAAATTTTAGACAAATAGTAATTGAAAAATAGATTATTTATTACTAAATACGATAATACTTAATAGTTGGAATCGTGATAAAACAAAACGGCAACCATAAAAACTGCCCACTTAAAACCACCTTTGAAATGCCTGAATATTACCAGTGACTATTTCAAGGTATTTGCTGAGCAAAACTAAAAGCTTATTATATTTATCAACCTGGTTAAATCACTATATAGGTGTTTATTGAGTGAATCAAACTTTCACTATTTCAGTGAACTTCCGTCTGTAGTAAGTGAATTTTCCAGACAAGTGTACAGATTGACGAACCTTACCACTCTAATTCTGTCACTGAATTCTCCCTCCTGGTGTCCCAATATGTCCTTTCTTATACCGAAAATGATATAAGTATACACACATAAAACGGATGGTGAGCTACTTTGGGCGTATAACTAGATTTGAGGTTGGATTGGTAGAGAATGTGATAAATAATGAAATTGAATCGTTCATGTGAGCACCCTACGATTGGTATTGCTGTCGCACAAAAACATAGTTCATAAAAAGGAAACAAGTGTAATAAGAAAATAAATTTTATAAACACAACTAGGGATCAATATACACGTAACCTTGCAAGCTGTAGTAACATAGAAAATTTTAAGGCTACAAAAGGTTTTGAAAGAATAAAATCATAACTACAAAACTAAGCTATTTAGAGTTTTTAAAAATGTGTCCTTACTTTGGTTCAATCTAATATAATTACCGGGCAATTGTTTATGTTACGTAATATGAGCCACAACTTATCATTTCACCAAATGCTTTCTGTTAATAGTAAACCAGAATCTGGTTGGTTCTATAAAGTGTAGTTTCGTTTTAAATATTATTGCTATGATCCTGAAGCTAATGTTAGTTATTATCAAGTGTTACTTTTTTACTTGTGTGGTTTGTTGGTGGATATTGGAAAAAGTCATGATATCTAATCAAAAACATCTGAGGTGTGAAAAAAAAAAGGTGCGGCCGAAAACGGTGTGAACACAGTACTTAAATAAATGGAATCAAAACTGGTTATACCTATAGCACTGATAATAATTCTAAGGCAAATATTCATTCATTAGTTGGCTTGGTCGTGCACTTGTTTTACCCACCATCATTCCTCAAGTTGAACAAAAAACGCGATCTGGCGAGCTAATGAATGAATATTTGCAGTAACTTTATTACCGATACTATGAGCTACAATAATTTTGGGCACCAGTCTTCATTCCATTCTTTTAAGTAGCATGTTCAATTATTTTTTTGGACGCACCTTTTTGTTTTCACACCAATATTATACTTATTATATTATTTAAAAATGAATTGAAAACGCACTTTCATTAAACCTAACGTTACAAGGTTCAAACGTTAATTAGTCGCTTTGATGACAAAAAAATGTATTAATAATACTTTTCTAATGAATCATAGACAATATATTTTAATAAATATTTTTGATGTGTCACGACAGAAGAAAAAACGTATTAGCAACGGTTTTCAATAAATATTTCAATGTATTAAAATTACCGCAAAAATATTAATAATGACTTTTAATAAATTTTTTTAATGTGTAACGACAGAAAAAAGAATCTATGAATAATAGCTTTTAATGTGTCACGATAGAGAAACAAAAATGTTTTAATAACGGCATCACCAATAAGACGGGAACTTAAGATCTACAAAAACAAACGAACTTTAGTAAATTTCTAATGATTTATCGGAATAGTGAGTGCGTTCATAATGTTATCACGTCAATGTATACGCTTTAGCAACAATTATTTATCTTCCTTCCTATGAGAGGGCGCTCGTTTTAGAACACCCATAATTTAAACTCCATCTCAGCTGAGAAAATGAAATCGAAAATCTAGGTATTACGAAACACCAAATGGATGAATTTAACAATAAATATTATAATTTATCAGAGGTGTAAATATATATATAATGATAATTCTCTTGTATTTGTCTTTATTGGGGTACCGTTTTTTTGTTCCTATAAATATTTCAGTCCCAGTGTTTGTTACACACGTTCAATAAAGACCTCGGTCTGTAAAAAGGTTTTAACCAGTATAAACATATTCATTTTAGGTATAATCAATGAAAACATAAACAGAAATTTAGGAAAGAAAAAATAAACAATAGTGAAGTCAGCGTTTTTCGAGTTTCCTTTAATGAATATGTTCACGTAATGTAACAACGTCACAATACAAATTAGCTTTGTGTAAAAATCATTGATGTAAAATTAAGGCTTTCAATCATTACACCTAGGTTTTTGGATCTTGCATATCTGAATTTATCAGCATATTGAAATATTGATGAAAAATATAAAAATTATTAAAATTGTCTAAGTTAAGATATTTTTCCCACTCTTTTCTTTGTATTATATTGGAACAACGTTTTCATGAGCGAATTTGTTTTTTTAAATAACTTTTTTGCAATGTTTATTTCGAGTTGCGTCGGGCCAAAACTAAGGTAAGAACTATTCAAATATGTATAAATTCTGGTGGACATATTTTATAATTTCTTATATGTGGAAAATATAAAGTGATGAGACAAACAGCCAAATACCTGAGACTTTCCAAGAATAGGTTTAAAACTTGCGAAGGTAAGAAAGCAATCTTTATAACAAATCTAAACCCTTTGTCCCCAGTAGTTCAAGGGTTTGTTTGTTTTGAATTTCGCGCAAAGCTACACGAAGGCTATCTCCGTTAGCTGTCTCTAATTTAGTAGTGATACGATAGAGGGAAAGCAGTTTAGTCAACATCAACCGCTATCAAGTTATGGGCTTCTCTCTTATCAACGAATAGTGAAATTGTCCATAACGTTATAACGTCCCCAGGGTTGAAGGAGTCAGCACGTTCAGCTACGGGGGATTCAAACTGACGACCCACATAGTGTGAGTCGAGTGCCCTAACCACGTTGGCATGCCATGCTCGTCGTTGAAATTTAAACTCAAATTCTAGCCATTTAAGCCTTCAAGCTTACCACAAAGCTAAACAGAAACTGTTGGTTGATTTAAAAAAACGTATAAAATACATGTATAAGTAGCTTTAAATAAAAAAATAATGGTTTTAGAACGTACATCAGCACTTTAAATTATTTGTTCTGAACCAAAGCCCCTTTGGGCTATCTGCTATGTCCACCGTGAGGGATCGAACTCTCAATTTTAACCTCCAGAAAAAAAAACTAGAAAAATCTAAAAGTGAGTAGAGATATTTCAAGTTATTAAGCGTGATTTAAAACAAAATTAGGAATCTGGTCTTCCTGTGAGCTTTTGTTTTCTGACATTGATGTTTATTTTAAAATTAGATTAGTATACGGTTTGTTAATGAAATTAAGTTTACTGTTTGGGACAGACTAATTGCTGTTAACATGGAAAATGTAGTTAAAATGTTGCTGTTGTTTTAATGTGTTTGTTAACGAAATTGAGCACATTGTTGTTACAAGTATTAGAGATTGGTAGAGTAAAATATCTCGCTAATGGCTGTGCTTTTCTTAACTAAACAGAGCTCTAACATAAACTTTATAGTGAAGCCAGATATAGTGTTTTATTTTGAAATAATTTTGAATTTATGCCTAAGGGTTTTAAGATATTTTCTGTTGAATTCTAAGGAGTCACAAAAAAGTTGCCAGTTGTCTTTATTCTTTGAAAAATTAATGTTATTGTCACGATTAATTGGGGTTTTAGCGAGAACTCACGGATAAGTATAAAAATTCTCTTGAACCCTGGATATTAAGACTAAGTCCGTAAATTTACCACTGACCTACCAGGAGTCGTATCTTTTAAGTATCCATGTTCTAATTTAACTTGTTAATTTCCATGAGTTAATGTTATTATTGGTTTTTTTTTCTGCTGGGTAGTAATGAAAACTAGTTTCATTTGTTGTGGGTGTGTTTCCGTCTGTATAGTTGACTAGAGACTTGGTTTAGGGAGAGGGCACAATTTTGTTGGTATTTGATCTAAATAGTTAATAAGATCAAAGAATTGACTTTGAATTGATTATTGTATTTTTGAAGAGGGGAAACTGAATTTGACCTGAAATAATACTATGATCTCAAGCGATATTATTCTATGTGGTAAAGTACTTACAGTTAGTTAGCAATGGATAGATGTTTGTAATAAGGTCTAAAATGTCTTTTATCTATCGTGGGGGAGTGTTAGAGAAGTTGTTGACGGTAAAATAATCATTTAGTTCCAAGTGAGTTTTCACAATTAAAAACCATTTTTTAGCTTTAAACAAGTTTTGACAGTAAAATTATTTCAGTTCTAAATGAGTTTTGACAATAAAATAATCCCTTCGTTCTAAGCAACGCCTAAACACGTTTTTTAATTTTATTGTTTATAATTTAGATTGTAAGTTAATAGTTTCAGGTAAGTCTCTATATGTTAAGAATGTTTAAGGCAGAAGGAGTACTAGGAGAGTTTGTCGGCCACATAATATAACGGTAAATAAAACATGTTCTTTAGTTATTTTGGTATTGGGTGTGAGGGAAGAATGTAACATATTTTTTGTAAAGCAGCGCTGTGTCATGTTCGGTTGGAAATCTCAATTTGTATTACAATCTGGTAAAGAGAGAGAGTTTGTTTGTTTCTTGAATTTCGCCCAAAGCTACACGAGGGCTATCTGCGCTAGCCGTCCCTAATTTAGCAGTGTAAGACTAGAGGGAAGGCAGCTAGTCATCACCAACCACCGCCAACTCTTGGGCTACTCTTTTATCAACGAATAGTGGGATTGACCGTCACATTATAATGCCCACACGGCTGAAAGGGCGAGCATGTTTGGTGTGACGGGAATCGATCTTGCGACCCTCAGATTGCGAGACAAGCCCCTTAACTATATGGAGATGTTAGGCTCGAAATGATGGAATGGTACCATTCCGGGATGGCAGGTGGCTGTAACTCATATACCATGCTTGAGATCTAAAAAATCTAATGCCTGAAAATTTGCTGTGGGAAAAAACGTGAGTTTCATGAGAGAAAAATGAACACCATGACAGTGAGTTATTTTGCAGAGTTATATTCTATCGCAAGCGCGTGAAGCGAATGGTAAAAGCACCCTCTGTCGTATTCGAAGAACAAAGCAAGTGTCAGAAGAATACAAAAATTATAACTGCCTTTTATTGCACATTTGTAGTGTTAACTCTCCTGGCAATGAATTTCATATGCGTGATGCTTGGTATAATAACTACACAAAAGCACATGTTGAGTCAATTGTCAACGTACGGGCGCAGAAAATGAAAGACATTTCAATGCGTGAAAGAGATTTCTTTACAAGAAAATGTAACTGATCTCAACCACGCTGTAATAATCCTAAAATAATTAGCGTACATCAACGATTTAAATGTAGGACTCATGTTAGAACATGCCCACACAAATGACATTAAGCCAAAGTGTAAGACATTCGTTTGTCCAGACACTTAAGTATTTTTAGATAACGACATGAGTGACTAAGACGGTGACAGCTATGAAGAATACGAAGGGAGCGAATTAAGTTGAGATTTTGGTGAATCTAAAGTAACCATCATATTTTTGATAAACAGATAAGCGGTTTATCTTAGCTTTTCGACTTTAACATCACATCGACATCACGGAAGCCTGTAAAGGTCATAACAGTATCAAAATCTGATAAACAAAATAGTCCACATCTGCCCTTTTTATGAACTTGTGCTGCACTATTTGTTATAAATTGCCCTTTCAATGCACCGCTTGGACTTCTGGGATACTTTTGTGATTCGAATTGCAAATAACAATGTCAAAACCTCGAAAGGTATAGAATATTTAAATACTCAGTGGGATTTCTACCTTTTCCAAGAGTGGAACTTACCTCAGTTCGGCTGGGTATGGCTAGGTGATTAAGGCACTCGACTCGTAATCTGAGGGTCGTGTGTTCGAATCCCCGTCACACCTAACATGCTTTCCCTTTCAGCCGTGGAGGCGTTATAATGTGACGGTCAATCCCATTCTTCGTTGGTAAAAGAGTAGCTCAAGAGTTAACGATGGATGGTAGTGACTCTCTGCCTTCCCCGTAGTCTTACGCTGCTAAATTAGAGACGGCTAGCACAGATAGCCTTCGTGTATCTTTGCACGAAATTCAAAACAAAACAAACCAGTTCGGCTGATATGGGTTTTAACATTTTCTGGGTCACCTTCAGGTCAAAACGTTATTCTCTGCTTATCAATACAAGTGTTAATACCTAACCAGCTGTTCTGAGATACATTTTTACTTTTCGTGGATTTATCGTCATCAAGAATTGCCTCAGTTTCAACAATACCCACTTGATTTTGGTTGTTTTTTTTATTACGTGTATTTAAAGGTCAGGAATAATCACACTAACGATGGATAATGATAAACGTCATCACGTTGTTAGGATAAACGGCGCTTTATTCCCTCATTTTATAAAAATAATACGCAAAGGTTTCAATTTCATAATGGAACTTTACTGAATTGGATAGGCGTAACTAGGACTCGTAAGTGAAGTTGCAGTGAGTTATTGGTTTTGTTTGTTTGTTTCGAATTTCGCGCAAAGCTACTCGAGGGCTGTCTGCACTAGCCGTCCCTAATTTACCAGTGTAAGACTAGAGGGAAGGCAGCTAGTCATCACCAACCACTGCCAACTCTTGGGCTACTCTTTTATCAACGAATAATGGGATTGACCGTCACATCATAACTCTCCCACGACTGAAAGGGCGAACATGTTTGGTGCGACCGGGATTCGAAACCGCGACCCTCGGATTGCAAGTCGAACGCCAGAAGAAAAGGAAATTCATTCATATACTTACTTTACTGTGTTATTCGAGGTCTACGTGGTCTATCAGCTGTGATTAAAATTATATGATATATGGTAAGAGGTAGAAAAAGTGAATAAACTTGCCATTATGACGAATTTATTTATTTATTTATTATGCAAGAAAAAAGATCAAATTCCTCTTTTTAAATTTTAGACAAATAGTAATTGAAAAATAGATTATTTATTACTAAATACGATAATACTTAATAGTTGGAATCGTGATAAAACAAAACGGCAACCATAAAAAACTGCCCACTTAAAACCACCTTTGAAATGCCTGAATATTACCAGTGGCTATTTCAAGGTATTTGCTGAGCAAAACTAAAAGCTTATTATATTTATCAACCTGGTTAAATCACTATATAGGTGTTTATTGAGTTAATCAAACTTTCACTATTTCAGTGAACTTCCGTCTGTAGTAAGTGAATTTTCCAGACAAGTGTACAGATTGACGAACCTTACCACTCTAATTCTGTCACTGAATTCTCCCTCCTGGTGTCCCAATATGTCCTTTCTTATACCGAAAATGATATAAGTATACACACATAAAACGGATGGTGAGCTACTTTGGGCGTATAACTAGATTTGAGGTTGGATTGGTAGAGAATGTGATAAATAATGAAATTGAATCGTTCATGTGAGCACCCTACGATTGGTATTGCTGTCGCACAAAAACATAGTTCATAAAAAGGAAACAAGTGTAATAAGAAAATAAATTTTATAAACACAACTAGGGATCAATATACACGTAACCTTGCAAGCTGTAGTAACATAGAAAATTTTAAGGCTACAAAAGGTTTTGAAAGAATAAAATCATAACTACAAAACTAAGCTATTTAGAGTTTTTAAAAATGTGTCCTTACTTTGGTTCAATCTAATATAATTACCGGGCAATTGTTTATGTTACGTAATATGAGCCACAACTTATCATTTCACCAAATGCTTTCTGTTAATAGTAAACCAGAATCTGGTTGGTTCTATAAAGTGTAGTTCTGTTTTAAATATTATTGCTATGATCCTAAAGCTAATGTTAGTTACTATCAAGTGTTACTTTTTTACTTGTGTGGTTTGTTGGTGAATATTGGAAAAAGTCATGATATCTAATCAAACACATCTGAGGTGTGAAAAAAAAAGGTGCGGCCGAAAACGGGGTGAACACAGTACTTAAATAAATGGAATCAAAACTGGTTATACCTATAGCACTGATAATAATTCTAAGGCAAATATTCATTCGTTAGTTGGCTTGGTCGTGCACTTGTTTTACCCACCATCATTCCTCAAGTTGAACAAAAAACGCGATCTGGCGAGCTAATGAATGAATATTTGCAGTAACTTTATTACCGATACTATGAGCTACAATAATTTTGGGCACCAGTCTTCATTCCATTCTTTTAAGTAGCATGTTCAATTCTTTTTTTGGACGCACCTTTTTGTTTTCACACCAATATTATATTTATTATATTATTTAAAATTGAATTGAAAACGCACTTTCATTAAACCTAACGGCACAATGTTCAAATGTTAATTAGTGGCTTTGATGACAGAAAAAAATGTATTAATAATACTTTTCTAATGAATCATAGAAAATATATTTTAATAAATATTTTTGATGTGTCACGACAGAAGAAAAAAACGTATTAGCAACGGTTTTTAGTAAATATTTCAATGTATTAAAATTACCGCAAAAATATTAATAATGACTTTTAATAAATGTTTTTAATGTATAACGACAGAAGAAAGAATCTATGAATAATAGCTTTTAATGTGTCACGATAGAGAAACAAAAATGTTTTAATAACGGCATCACCAATAAGACGGGAACTTAAGATCTACAAAAACAAACGAACTTTAGTAAATTTCTAATGATTTATCGGAACAGTGAGTGCGTTCATAATGTTATCACGTCAATGTATAATACGTTTTAGCAACAATTATTTATCTTCCTAAGAGAGGCCGCTCGTTTTAGAACACCCATAATTTAAACTCCATCATAGCTGAGAAAATGAAATCGAAAATCTAGGTATTACGAAACAACCAAATGGATGAATTTAACAATCAATATTATAATTTATCAGAGGTGTAAATATATATATATAATTCTCTTGTCTTTGTCTTTATTGGGGTACCGTTTTTTTGTTCCTATAAATATTTCAGTCCGAGTGTTTGTCACACACGTTCAATAAAGACCTCGGTCTGTAAAAGGTTTTAACCACTATAAACATATTCATTTTAGGTATAATCAATGAAAACATAAACAGAAATTTAGGAAAGAAAAAATAAACAAAAGTGAAGTCAGTGTTTTTCGAGTTTCCTTTAATGAACATGTTCACGTAATGTAACAACGTCACAATACAAATTTGGTTTGTGTAAAAATCATTGATGTAAAATTAAGGCTTGCAATCATTACACCTAGGTTTTTGGATCTTGCATATCTGAATTTATCAGCATATTGAAATATTGCTGAAAAATATAAAAATTATTAAAATTGTCTAAGTTAAGATATTTTTCCCACTCTTTTCTTTGTATTATATTGGAACAACGTTTTCATGAGCGAATTTGTTTCTTAAATAACTTTTTTGCAATGTTTCTTTCGTGTTGCGTCGGGCCAAAACTAAGGTAAGAAATATTCAAATATGTATAAATTCTGGTGAACATATTTTATAATTTCTTATCTATGAAAAATATAAAGTAATGAGCATGTTTGGTACAACCTGGATTCAAACCCTCGCCCGCCAGATTGGGAGTCGAACGTCTTAACACACTTGACCATGCCAGGCCAGAAATACCGGTAAAACTGATTTTAAGTTTGGATCTTAACATTTGTTGTTAAACTTGAATTTGGACCTGATTAGAGATCCATCAATGAGAAAATTAAACTCACGATATATTTATATACATGGTAGTTCCAGTATAGTATACAGTTTTTTCATTATGTTTATGGAGTTTAATTTCCCTTAAAATAAATAGCTATAATTCGAACAATGCTGTCAGAAATGTAGTAAAGAAATTAAAATGGAAATGTATTATTGAATTTTATCGCTGAGAAATATGCATATAAATCTAGTCATACATTTTTTTTAATTAGCTAAAACAAATGTTCTGCTTATTGAGTTGCTCATGATTTTCTACCAGCTTTTTTCATAATCAAGAATATTAAAACATAGAGAACTGATGATTCACAAGATAAAAGTTGTTGGTTTGTAGTTAAGTACAAAGCTATGCAATGGGCTATCACTGTTATGCCCATTACGGTTATCAAAACCCAGTTTCTGGCGTTGTAAGTCCGCATACATACTGCTGTGCCTCTAGGTATCCAAAGGTAAAGAAATGACTATAATAATAAAAAACAACAGTAATTTCATCGATAACTGTCTGAGCTCGTGGCATTACAATGAATAAAAGTTTTTTTCTTGTTTTTGTTATAAGCTGCTTAGAATTTAGGGAATTATTTTTAAAAGCTTAATGTCATTCCGAAGATGTCTTTTAAACAATAATGCATTTCTCCATTAAATGTTATTAACCAATCCTAGTGAAGAACTGGCAAGTTTACGGACTTATAACTCTCAAATAGTCGAAGGTTCGATTTTCCATTGCGGATAAAGCACAAATTACACAACGTGTGGCTTTGCGCGGAAACAAACAAATAAACACTAAGCATTGAATACTGAAACTGGTAGAGTAGTATACAGAAATATCAGACAAATCATTTCTTACGTCTTCCAAAACCTCATAATACTTGTTCTCTTGCATCCAACCACGTTAACACTTTATAACGTATAAGACTGACGAATAGAGCAATTAGTCCAAATAAAAGCATCGTTAATTTGGGACTGCAATACCACTTTCATTCAATTTAGTAATTAATGTGATAACTAGTACAGAACGAGCAAAAACTAAAACTTGTGGGATGTGAGGTGACTGTTTTGTGTATAGTAATATAATAACTCGCATTCTAGTCCATCACCAACAGTTATCCAGTTAGTTCCACATTTTGCTTTCGAACGTTCTTTTTCTACGGTTGGTTAGTTTTGTTTTTACTTCCTAATTTTAGAGACTTTTTTAAGTTTTCTTTGGCTTTGTTTCTATGTGTGTGTTTTTTTTTAATTTTGCGCCAAGCTACACGAGGGCTTTCCGCGCTAGCCGTCTCTAATTTAGCAGTATAAGACTAGGGGGAAGACAGAGAGTCATCACCACCTACCGCTAACTCTCGAGCTACTCTTTTATAACGACATTATAACACCCCCACGACTAAAAGGGCGAACATGTTTGGAGCGACGGGGATTCGGGGAAGGGGGCGTTATAATATGACGGACACTCCCACTAGTCGTTGGTAAAAAGAGTAGCTCAAAAGTTGGCGGTGGGTGATGATAGCTCGCTGCATTTCATCTAGTCTTATTCTGCAAAATTACGTACGGCTAGCGCAGATACCCTTTCGTGTAGATTTGCACGAAATTCAAAAACAAACAAACGTCATTTTCTGAGGAATATAGCACTATGGTACGCCTCCTGGTAACAAGAACACAAACTGATTCAAAGTGTTTATTTAGGGGTAACTGGGTGGGCAAATTAAGCAGGTGCAGTGGGGAAATTTGAAATCGTTAGAAAACATATAACTGGGTGAGTCGAGGCCATAGAGCAAAGACAGTCGAACACATTGTTGACAGATACTTGGCGCTACAATACAACCCGTAATAAAACAAAATCCAAGGTTAGACATTTCTTAAAACAACTCTTTCAAGTATCGCTGGGAGTACATAATAAAATGACCTTGAAGTGTAACATTTTACCTTAACAAATGATTATGTGCGGTCATAAAAGAAATACGTAGCCTACTTCGAAGAAGTTTAGCCACGTGAACACGAAATTTAGGGCTACGTATCTGCTTTCTAGTTAGAACTAATGTTTTATCAAGTACTTTTACTCCTTTAAAAGTTAAATAATGAATAAATAATTTAATAAATTTAATAAAACTGAATTTTACAAAAGCAGAATACTTTGAATTTACTGTAAACAAACGGAGGGAAGAGCAATGTGAAAGATTTAAAAAATTAAATAATCTGGCACTTTTTGTACCGGGAAACTTATATCTTCATATCCCTTGCTTCTCACCCTTTTAATCTTCTTGTTTTCTTTTGGGCCTCGCATGGCCAGGTGGTTAAGGCACTCGATTCGTAATCTGAGTGTCGCGGGTTCGCATCTCCGTCGCGCCAAACATGCTCGCCCTTTCAGCCGTGGGGGCGTTATAATGTGACGGTCAATCCCACTATTCGTTGGTAAAAGAGTAGCCCAAGAGTTGGCGGTGGGTGGTGATGACTAGTTGCCTTCCCTCTAATCTTACACTGCTAAATTAGGGACGGCTAGCACAGATAGCCCACGTGTAGCTTTGCGCGGAATGGAAAGAGAAACAGAAAAAGAAGAATCATTTTCCTTTTTTGCAACGCCGTCCTTCCTGAACAGTAAAATGTTAAATAAAGAACACTTCATGTGTCAGTCACAAAATTTAGGTTCGGGACTGATCAGCTATTCTAAATCTAAAGATAACTATTGTCCTTGGCCAAACATCTATACAAAATTAAATATATTAGGAAGGTATAAGCATGGTTTTGTTTTCTCATTTCAAACTAATTGACAGGTCTTACTGAGCACAAATGGACTTTTTTTTCTTAACGAACTTTATCAATAAAAATCATACTTTACAAATTGGCAAACAGCGCATACGTGGAAATGATTTAAACCCAACAACTTCAACAAACTTATTTTTTTTAGGAGTATAAAAACATGCAAGGGCTATCTTTCATAATCCAAAAATCTTAAATGAAGATATTGCTTCCTGAGTAGGGGGCCTGGCATGGCCTAGCGCGTTAAGGCGTGCGCTTCGTAATCTGAGGGTCGCGGGTTCGCGCCCGAGTCGCGCCAAACATGCTCGCCCTCCCAGCTGTGGGGGTGTATAATGTGACGGTCAATCCCACTATTCGTTGGTAAAAGAGTAGCCCAAGAGTTGGCGGTGGGTGGTGATGACTAGCTGCCTTCCCTCTAGTCTTACACTGCTAAATTAGGGACGGCTAGCACAGATAGCCCTCGAGTAGCTTTGTGCGAAATTCTAAAGAAACAAACAAGCTTCCTGAGTCGACGTATGCTTGATTACGTGGCCCGGCATGGCCAAGCGTGTTAAGGCGTGCGACTCGTAATCTGAGGGTCGCGGGTTCGCATCTCCGTCGCGCCAAACATGCTCGCCCTTTCAGCCGTGGGGGCGTTATAATGTGACGGTCAATCCCACTTTTCGTTGGTAAAGAGGAGCCCAAGAGTTGGCGGTGGGTGGTGTGCGAAATTCAAAACAAATAAACAAACAAGCTTGATTACGAATGGTTTTAATTGAGAAATTTCGTTAACAGTATTTAGTTCTTCGTAAGGTTAAGAACGGTAAATGCATTAGACCATCTCGGTAAACTTAATTATTTAAAAGTTGGTGTTTTCAGTTGAAGTGTTAATAAAACTATTGATAACTTATATGATGATAAAAGTAGACCAACTATATGTATCAAAAATATACAACTATCAGTTGCTTAACTATAAGGTTAAAGACTTCTAAATCTAAAATTCTGGATTCGAACCCCGCAGACGTAACGCTTCTTAAGCAGGAGTCAAACGTGTAGACGAGTGATTTTAACCCAACAAAGGCAATGATAAATAATTATTACACAATAAAACAACAACAACAACTAAGTAGGCATGAACGTTATGACGCTGGAAGTCTTGGTAAAAATACAATGGATAAGAGCGCATGGGAGAAGGAATTTCTGAAACAAGTTTTAGAGAAAATAGTTCTTCCTTGGAAAAAAGAAAGTGAATTTTCAAGACCGGAATTTCTCCTTTGCTATCTGTACAGTTAATGCAGTAAAACCGTGATTATAATGAGCACAATGGATTAGAAAGAAACATAGAAATGTAACCAGTCTGGGTTATGTCACATTCGATTTCCCGAAAATAAGAAGGGTGGAGTTATAAAAGTCAAAATGAATTTATACAAATAGAATAGTTTGATTACTGTCTGCTCTTTATAATTTCAGTGACGGAGGGCAATGGGAGTACAGTGAAACCTTGCAAGTGCAATGAGTGTTGTTATAATAAGCCTAAAGTAAAGATGCTGTGAGTAATCACCTTGCCTAGAGACAAGTGTATACAATTTATAATGTAAGTAAAAATATCGATTCAATTTTAAACCTAAATAGCTTCTGAAGTGTTATTTTCTTTTATATCACTAACGTTTTAAACCTCTTGAATTAACAGAGGCTCTAAATTAAGAAATAAAATATTTCTTTCAGTTTTGTTATCGATACATTTTATACTTTCATTACACAGAATAACAACAATCCTTTGTTGCTAAGGGACATGACAAAACTCATGTTGTGTTGCCAAAATGCTATGAATTTTGTGTACATTAAAAGTTGTTAATCTAACACATTTTTACACAAACTCATTTCATGAATGGCCATAATTTCAATTGACTCACAAAGGAATGTATCCATGTTTGACTGCCTCGACTCCATTTCTCTATCCCTTTATTCGTCAAGCTTGATTTTGCAAAATTTAGTTACTTCCGTTAAACAGTCATTTTTGACGGGCTTTACTTATGGCATACATAAATACCAACAGAGACTAAGTAGGATATATTAGTCTTTGATCAGTCTTTACTGTATGTTCCCCAGTTTCAAGACCCTAAATCCACCAGATTCATAAGTACAATTATAGGGTAATAAATATAGGAGGCCCAGTTATTTCTTGATGTGGAGGAGGCCATTTTTGTAGTTACGCATTTCTTTTCGATTGGCCTTTTTAATCAATTTAAGCTACTAGGAACCACATATTTATGCAAAATGTATTTCTTCATGGACAGATGATAAACCAAACATATCATATTAAAGCTAACCATGCAGGCTACAACAATAATGTGGTGGGATGGGGATGGAAGATAGATCAGGCAAATAATCGAATGTTTGTTTATAACTTCCAGGAAGTCGGCGCTGTACCAAGTAAATAACAGTAAGAGTAGAAATTTTACAAAATTTTCGTGAATTGGTTCCAAACCTATAAATATACGTAGCACGTTCTTATCACGTGCAGATTTGTTGATATAAATCCAATTCTGTGAGTTTGAACTGTTTTGTTGATTGTTTGTTGTTGCTGTCGTTTGGAGGGGAAGGCGGATTATATGCGTTAAGTGATTAATTTTAACTCCTTGAGAGTCACATAGCCCACATCCACAATCTTTGTCGCTAATCAGTAGGACTTTTGTTTACTTTGCTCACAACGTTACATTTTTTTTCCTTCTAAGGTAAAAATACTCAGCTGAGAAGACAACATTAATAGAGAAAAAAGTACCTTTGGCGTTTCACATTGCACTGAAGTCAATCCTATTGCAGGTATGTAAAATTTCTTTACTAGCCAAATGATTGTTTGGCCTCTTGAAGAAGGTGCATGGGTGTAGGCAGAGGGAAAGGGGTGCAACAGCATCCTTTAAATTTCAGCTATATACATATATAAGATGTAAAAACAGCCCAGGATACCATTAAAATGTACCATTTCAATTAAAATTACAGACTTTTTAAAGGGTTATGCCCACGGAACCCACCCCAGTATGACTTCCTACCCGTTTCCTTTTGCTCCAAGAGTGTCCTTCTTTCCATATACATTTATGCCTACGACCCTGGAGCGACAAATTTCACACTGCATCTCACAAGAGAAGTGATGTTTTTGTAAAGGTGCAAATTATCCATAGCACATCTTGTATTCACTGGCCACATTAGGTGTCAACTATCAGTTATCGTCCCACCTAGAAGCTTTAATTAATTAATTAATTGATATTCTTGAGAAATGTCAACGCATTAAGTACAGTCCAGCTGTATGTGAAGCATCAGTTAAAAAAGTATTTGGTCCTCATCTAGACCAGAAAACGTTTGACACCACAAAATTTGAATCAAACTATCTTCAGTCAGATCTACTACAAGAAATAATCCTTCTTGTGATTTATGAGTCTTAATTGCTGGAATTCAGGAACAAAACCAGGTTACACTGAGAGCTGTGACAATCCACTTTTTCCTACTAATAATAAATCTTTAACGATGTGTTGTTTCCTAACGTTCGATTCCACAGGAAGAAAAAGAATGGATGATGAAATGATGAAGGTTGAAAAATAACTCCTTCTTGCTTGATCTTAATATGTTAGTAACCTGTGTCAATGACTTTGTTTTTCGTGTCAACAACACGTTTTACGAAACTTTGTTGAATTTGCTGCGTTTTTCTGAACATAAAAAACTACCGCCTGAGGAAATAACTCTCCAAAAAGACTATGCGAGTTTAATCAAGGATTATTCAGGTTTGGAAAAGAGTTTATTTAGGGGTACAGAGGTACTTAATTGTCATTATACCAAGCGTTAAACATTCCTCCTATCAATGTCTACCAACTCGTTAGAACTTCTTGGCTCTGATCTTCTTTCCAGAATCTCTGTGATGTGAATTTTGTGTGTGTGTGTGATATTACCAGTTGGGTTAACCAACTTTTAAAACTATTACGTTCAAAATGGAACTTATCATTTGGTTTATTTTGAATTTCGTGCAAAGCTACACGAGGTTTATCTGTGCTAGCCGTTCATAATTTAGTAGTGAAATACCTTTAGTTAGCTGTGCAGGCAGCAAGTTATCATCACCCACCGCCAAATCTTGAGCTACTGTTTTACCAATAAATAATAGGATTAACCATAACATTATAACGACCCCATGGCTGAAAGGGCGAGCATGTTTTGGGAGAACGGAAATTCGAATTCGCAACCCTTAGATTGTGAGTCAAGCATCCTAATCACTTGGTCATCCTGGGCCGGAACTTATCATAATATATTTTATTTAAGAGGCTAGTTTTATTTATATCATTTGCTGTCGTAAAATATCTGATTGGAATTGGAGACAAGTGACCTCAATCTGTAACCTCCTCCTTCACATCATCTTGTCTTCTGCAGGTTACATGCCAAGGGTTTACGTTGCTGTTTTGATAATCGCTTAAGTATGCAGCGTTTGAGCTATCACAATTAATCTGTTTCAATTTATTTTGAGAATCTCTTGGTGTGACCTCTGTTAAAGTTTAATTTGTGACAATAAAGTTTTATTAAAAATGAGAAGTTTAACTGATCAAACAAGACTTATCCATAATGTTACGCTTAGCTTCTGCTATTCCAATCTATTAAAATACGTGCATCCTATGGCCTGTTGGACTATTATCCAACCTATTAAAATATGTTCGCCCTGTGAGACAGGCCGGGAAACCTCGACCTATAAGCTTTCAGTTTGAAACGGCTGTTGTTTTTTTCACGCAAAGCTACTCCAGGGTTACACTAGCCGTCTGTAATGTAAAAGTGATAAAATAGATGGAAGGATCCTAATCAACCACATCCTCCTTCAACTCGTGGGCTACTCTAAACGAATAGTGGAATTTACTCGGGACCAAGCATGTCTCACTGATTAGCGCGCAGACAGTCTATTAAAGACTGCATGGTTCACCCCAAACTCCCGGACTTTGAGGTTGTGGGTGTGTTGTAGTAGTAAATGATGCACCATTAAAGATTTTGTTGTTGTTTTTTCTCTACGTTATTATCAAAAGTAAAGTTTCAGCTGTTTATGATTTGGTTGCAAGACCTATTGTATTTACGTATGAATGGTTGTACGGATAGATAAATACAAAAAATGCTTGAACACATTACGATAAGAAAGAGTAGGCATTATGTGTAAATTTTATTAAGCTTTTATCGTGTGAAAGGTGACCACGGTTTTCCTGGCATGATCAGGTGCTTAGAGTGCTTTACTCAAAATATTCAAGTCACAGATTTGAAACTCCCTCACACCAAACATGCTCACCCTTTCAGTCATGGAGGTGTTATACATAAGTTACAGCCAAACCCACTATTCGTCGGTGAAAGAGCAGCCCAAGAATTTACTGTAGGTGATAACTAGTTGCCTTCCCTCTAGACTTTCACTACTAAATTAGGGAATGCTAGAGTAGATAACCCTCGTGTGACCTTGCGAGAAATACAGGACCAGTCATACCAAACTGGCCATGGTTCCCATATATTATTTTTACGCTTTTCGTGTATCCTCAATTCTGTCTTCTGCAATAGCTAACACTCCTGAACAAAACCTTACTAACTATTTCTATGTTTGTACGTTCACTGATATGATTACGATTCTAAGATACGACTAAGTTCGCCATTAAATCATTAAACCAGTGATATACACCAGTTCTTTCACAACATGACATATTAAAACTATTTTCCGTTTCTGAATTAGCAGAATGTTAAACTAAGACCATTAGCAAATGGATTAAGGAGTTTCTTATTGTTGGTTTTCCAACTTTACCTAAATATTCATGCTACAACATAAGTAGTTCCGTAATTTGATAGTTACGCACGCCAGGTTACACGAATGTAAAATGAAATAAGAACAGAGTGTAGCAAATTACCTTATTCTCTCATTTGAATCTTATACTTTCCCCAACTGTTGTTATACATAAAACTTTTATTTTTAACAATTGATCATTGTAGCGCCTAGCTTTAGTCTACACGGAGTTTTAACAATGTTCAACTATAACGTCCCTAGCCTTTGTTATACATAGACGTTTTCACAATGTTCAACTATAGAGTCCCTAGCCATTGTTATACACGCATGTTTTAACAACGTACAACAATAGCGTACCTAGTCATTGTTATCCCTAAACGTTTTAACCATCGACAACTATAGCTTTCCTAGCCTCTGTAATGCATAAGGTTTTAACAACGGATAACTATAGCATCCTAGCCCTTGTTATATTATACATTCAAATATTAATAATGGACAATTTCTGTCGTTACGTAGTTTGCTAATGACACTATCACGATATGATAAAGGAAATTAGAATACAAAGTTACCAATGATGTGAAAACAAAGTTACAATGTCATATAATAAATACGCCTTTCTATGACATCCCCATATGTTACGTACATGTAATTAATGTTAATTGTGTATACTAAACTAATCTTTATTTACAAAACCTGAAAACGTCGTAAATATTATATGTTGTTAATATTTAGCATACATTCGTAAACATGGACAACGTTTACAGGTAGTTGTACATTTACAAACTTGAAAATGTTTTACTTTAAACTTAAACTTTATCACGTCAACGACTATAATTAGTCTCTAGGTAGAAATAAGCTACGTTCATGATAATAAACTTTCCTGTTGTTACTGAGTTAAACTAATTATCATGTATCTAGGCCTAATCATTCATAAATTACAAAAGTTCAATATTTTAAGAGGAGCCTGGCATGGCCTCATGATTAAGGCACTCGAATCGCAATCTGAGGGTCGAAAGTTTGAATCCCCCGGTTACCGAACATGCTCGCCCTTTAAGTCGGGTGTGACGTTATAATATGACAGTCAAGCCCACAATTCGTTCGTAAAAAGGTAGCCTAACACTTATTGATGTGGGGTATGTACTAGCTAGCTGCCTTTCTTCTAGTCTATCACTGCTAAATTAGAGACCACTAGCTTAGCTAGGCCTAATGTAGTTTTACGCGAAATCCAAACTAAATGTGTTATGAATTTTGTGAAGCCAAGACGTGGTGTAAGGGAGTTCTATATGACAATTTATTTATGTCTACAAATTCACGCATCCAGAACTCGGGTTTCGATACCCGTAAATGGTAGAGCAATAAGGGAAACAAAAACAAATATCAACTGAGATTAGATGAATGCAAAATGTATGCAGTATTAAAACAATAAAGGATTCCCGTTATTCTGAAACAAGACATTTAGGTTGTCGGTGTTTTTTCTGATATCAGCGCACAAATGAGAAACAATCAGATCCGGTTGTCTGAATGACTGCGAAAAGACGTAGTATGGTTAAAAACAGAAATATTTCCGTCGTACACCCAACCGTAAAGCTTTTAGAGCCTCCAGTCGAGCAGTGATTTTAAGGCCACATGAAGAGATGGATTGGAATGATGTTTAATGTTCCGTTTGTTTATGTCAAGGTTTTAGTTATTAAATGTCGTACTTACTGGGGACTAAAGAACAACTTATAACGGATGATTCCATAAACGTGTGTTGTACTTTCTTTTCTCTTTCTTCAAGCAGGTTTGGATCATTCATAATTCAAAAACATATTAGCAATGAGTCAGTTGTCCACCTAAACTATTTATCAGTAAACGCTGAGTAATTATTTTTCGTTCTCATTATTTATCTGAAAAGTGCATGGTTGATGAATAAGTTGATTAACATTCTAGATTTCAAGAAAAATGGTTTACGTTCAAAACCCGTTCTTCTTTATTACATGTGTTTAGAGCGCTATAAAAATGGTTTCAGATTAAACTCTTATAATTAAGATTTAGAAACGCCATCTAACAAAACTCATGACAAAGAACTATAAACTAGTACCAATACTCGCGTCCCGCTGTGATTCACAGACTCTCCAATGAAACATCCTTTCTTCTCCATTGTCCCCAATTATTCTTGTAGGTACCTAATTGCAGGGATTCAACCCCCACAAAAAAAACCAACAAAAAACATGGTACCTGAGCGTGCCTGCTACGCTTGGTACCGCTAGCTTGTTAAAGGGATATAAACACAATTTAAAATATTATCCTTCCGAGATCACATTGTCAAAAAAAATGTCTTTTGTTATCGTTTGTCAATAGAGCCATTAAAGTATGTACACATAATGAAGATCTAATGCCTGAACTGAATTATTTAAAATATATAGTTTTGAAAGAGGTTTTGAACCATATATTATGGATAGGATTTATAAAGAGAAAGAGCACTGTAATACACTACAAATTTTCCAACACACCAAACTACAAATAATAAGTATGGTCAATAGTGAAAGAATACCTTTACCATTATATTATGTTACTGTCAACGAAAAAAGGTTTTTTTTATGTATAACATGAATTTTCTATCAGCCTTTATTCCTCAACTAAAAGTAATGAATGTTATTAATGATATTAAAGACAAATTTGAATTAAGGAATGAATGTAGAGTAGATAAAATCACTTGCAGCTGTGGCTTGAATTTTATCGGACAAACAAGTAGAAATTTGAAGTTTGGAATTAATGAACACAAAAACGCCCTAGAAATATTTAAAACTAGCGAATCAATCTTGGTGATATATGTAGCAGATAAAGTCCTAATAGTTAAAGAAGTTAAGCTAAATATGAATTTAAAATGAGAGAATCTCTCGAAATTATTAAACGTAAGATGATTTTTAATACAGATTTAAGCCTAGGTTCCACAGAAGTGAATGTTTCGACATCTAACCTATAGAGGGCACTGTATTCTACGCAAATTATCCACGAGCACTTTCTTGTTTGGCCTGGCATGGCCAAGCGCGTAAGGCGTGCGACTCGTAATCCGAGGGTCGCGGTTTCGCGCCCGCGTCGCGCTAAACATGCTCGGCCTCCCAGCCGTGGGGGCGTTATAATGTTCGGTCAATCTCACAATTCGTTGGTAAAAGAGTAGCCCAAGAGTTGGCGGTGGGTGGTGATGACTAGCTGCCTTCCCTCTAGTCTTGCACTACTAAATTAGGGACGGCTCTGTGCAGCGGGCTAACAACCTACTCACTTGAATACCTGTTGAAGAATCCGCAAGCGATTGCGGCCTTATGTTCCTTGATGGAATCTAATGGTGATAACTAACTAACTTTCTTGTTTGGTTTCGATTTCGCGCAAAGCTAAACGAGGGCTATCTGCGTTAGCCGTCCCTAATTTAGCAGTGTAAGACTAAAGTGAAGGCAGCTAGTCATCACCGCCCCCACCAACTCTTGGACAACGCTTTTAACAACGAATAGTGGGATTGTCCATCACATTATAACGGCTCCACGGCTGAAAGAGTGAGCATGTTTGGTGTAACGGGGATTCGAACCCGTGACCCTCGGACAACGAGTCGAGTGCCTTAACCACATGGCCATGTCGGGCCCGCACTTTCTTGTATGAAAACTTAAAAAAATGGAATTTCCTCTACCTCTTTTGGTTTCCTGAAGATGGTGGAACTTTTTCCATCCAATAATGTAGAGTTTTTAATTGCATATTTTACTTATAACTTAAATAATAAATTATTGTGTATTATTTTAAACGTTGAATATTTTTACTTATTTTATAAATTCTATGCATAAAAATGGTCATAGAATGTATTGAGGGTCATATTTTGATGACTTGTGTATTCGATACACCTACTTTAAGATAATATATTAACGTGTGATTCTGCTTTTTTACCCAGTTTCTCAGAACGATATTTTCTAGCAACTCAAAAAAGTTTTGTTACTTCATTATTTTAATTATTCAGGACATATTTATAGAAGTCCAGTATTCAAGACGTAACACTTCAAAAATAATTATATATTTATATTTTAAGGATTACGTGTTAATTCAATAATACAATATTTAGTGTTTTAGTAGTTAACCGCAGAGCATAGGTCTTATGTTACAAAACAGACTGCAGCGTTATAAGTCTGCAGACTTGCTATTGTGCCACTGAGGAGTCGTTTTTAATACAAAAAAGGATAAAAACAAACAAAGAGATGTGTATCAGAACATCCAGATGGATATATAAGTAGAATAATTAGTATCATATACGTTAGAACTGTTAGTATCATATACATCTGAGCAACCAAATGGATATATATCACAACAATTATTAGGATATATATCATAACAACCAAATATATATATCAGAACAACCAAATGGATATATATATTAGAACAACAAGATATCAGAAGAAAACAAATGAATATCTTTCAGAACAACCTTATGGATACATCAGAACAAATAATATCCCTTAAAAAAAACGAGAGACATAGTTTTTGTTTGAAAGTAACATCCTATGTCAACAGGCATGTACAATAGAAAATGGACATTTTTTACGTCCTCGTAACCAAACTGATGCACAACAAAAGCCTTTTCAAGAGGTAAGCTTGGGTTATTTCAAGGATGGGTTTCTATATTTTCGTTGAAAAACCTAATAATATACTCTGGTTTATACAAGTATGAAAATGTAATAACTGGGTGGAATATAACAGGGTCAGTAATGCCTCTCACTCGTTGGTCCTCCCCCGAGGGTGACATGCATTCGTGCGTTGAGCCGTCGTGCCCATGAAGCGTCGTTTATTTTGGTTAAACGCAGTACATTGTTTATTCTTTATTTTTACCGATTACGTAAAGACCAGGTGTTTCTTCTTAAGATCTATTGTACCAGTACGTTACCTAGGTGTATAACGATAAAAAAAATAGGCCTATAAGCTTTCTACATTTTACTTTCGATTATACTTAGTGTCTAATTAGCAGAAATGTTCTCATTTGATCCAACGATGGAAACTAACCACCTACTTAAACCTATTAATGGATTAGTGAAATAGAAAAGTTCCAACTTATCAATTTTTTTAGGTGAGCGGAAATAAAATCACAAGTAAAAAAGGTGCAAATTTTAATACACAAGCACAATACAAAGTAAAATAAAAATAATTTTTAAGCTAGTTATTTATACCAATAACAGCATGATATGTAACACTATATGAAAGTACATGACACAACTTACATAACATCATAGTATTACATGCATATTCAATTTTATCCAATAATTTCGCAAATTTAAAAACTATAGTAACAAATTTTGAAATTGTGACTTTTTTCCTACATTCATTTTATCTTTCTTTTATTATAAAACGATAAAATAGTTAGACTATTTTAGTGCTTCACAAATTATAATTTATATTTAGTAATTGGCTATTTTTCAACCGGAATTATTATTTCATTTTGTCAAGTCCTTTACAGTAATAGTTTCTTATATGATTCAGACTTGTTTTTCTAAGATGGAACCTACGAAATTCAGATGTCGAATCCACATTTTACCTAATACATTAGTTATTCTTTTACTTTGGACTAACGTCATTTCATAATTCCTAATCACATGTACAGATGGCGAGAGTTCATTGCTCGCTTTGTACTTAAATCTTATAATGTTGGCAGTCGCATTTATCACTGACTTTGCTAAATTTTCTTCCTTCTGAACATAAGCAAGTGAGGAACCTAGAAATCAAAAGACAACCTTGATGCTCTCCAAGTGAAATGGACATTCAACTTTCACCTGGGATCACTAAACGTCTGTCATTATGTAACAGATAAGCTTCCATAACAAAGACCACAAGTTACTGAATTTACGACTACATCCACTTAAAACCATAACGGTTTCGGTAACCAGAAGGTGCGGTAATGAGTAACCAATGTGAGAATTTTTGTGTCTCTTGCAGTTAAGTATTCTGAATCACAATAAAGCAAAATATGGTTGTGATTCCAAGACGGACGTTAATGCTCTCGAAAACAAAACTCTTTGTAGTGAAATATAACAAAAAACAACAACAAAAACTGAACGTATTATCAGACTTTACTGCTACTTACTGGGAATTACTTCTTAATTTTAGTGTGTTTATAACGTCCAGTCATCACTTCTTTCAACTCTTGATTCCTCAGGGTATTATGGTGGATGTTTTCCGTAAAGGGGAGGTGTACATATATATATTAAAAGTACAGAAAGTTCCAACAAGAAAGCAATTCCTTTTGACTTTCAATGTCAAACTAAAAAAAGAAAAAATTAAATAGAAGTTAAATGCCATATATTTGGAAAAGTGCCCTAAGGTCTCAGGTTTTCGATAAATTCTGTTAGTGGGTGACATTTTCACTTGATGATTTCGGTCGTGGCTATTATCTGCGTTAATGTCCTTAATTTTTAAGCAATAACCTAGAAGTTAGGCAACTACTCAACACTATCCACAGCCAACTATTGGACTACCCTAACCAAATAGTATAGTTTGACTGTCACTCCTATAATACATCCACGACCTTAAAGTGCAAAGCGAAATTTTTTTTTCATTATGGGAGAGGGTTGACAAGAGGTAAACCACGAAGCCAGAGATGTACGGTCCGGTAGGCTAATCACTAGTTTACGATGGTCATTTCACTTGGGGAAAGATTTTGTAGTTTACTGTACCTATGTATGAAAAAAAAAAAGACTTGTCTCCAATTAAAATATACCGATTCTTAAGAGTGTGCAAAGAGCAGTTACCAGTACATATTGAAGAAATGTTAGCTGTCTCACAGCCCCAGTAACAAACAAAAAAACACGGCCAATGTTTCAAAAGCTATCTATATACATGTAGACGTGTGTGGATCTGGTAGAATGTATTACCTCAAATATTTTAGTGTCGACACAATATAAACAGAAATAAAGATCTAGGAACTGCAGTGGCGCTGTCGTTAAGATGCTTTATTGTAGTTTATACTTAACTTTAAGTCTATAAAATGAGTTTTCTGTGTTTTGCACACCACGCGTATTGAAACCCGATTTTTAACGACTTATTGCTGTGCTAATAGTAGGCAATTTAAGATACACTCTGATATTTGTTTTAGATGCCATGCTAGGTGGTTAGGGCGCTTGAGTAGTAATCTGAGGGTCGCGAGTTCGAATCCCCATCACATCAAACATGCTCGCCCTTTCAACCATAGGGGCGTTATGATCAATCCCACTAATCGTTGGTAAAAAAATAGCCCAAGAGTTGGCGGGGGGCGGTGATGATTAGCTGCCTTATCTCTAGTCTTACACCAGTCAATTAGAGACGGCTAGCGCAGATAGCCCTCATATAGTTTGCGCAAAATTCAAAACAAACAAACAAACAAAATCTGATTTTTGTGTACAAAGAACTTATAACATTTACTAAAAAATTAATGACAAAATTATAATAATAAATTATATATTAATACAAACCCGTGTAGCTTCGCGCGAAATAAAAAAAAATCTAGGTTTCATGTTTTTCTATAAGACACCACCGTGTTATTCTTCTGTGCACAAAACATGTTCGCAAATTTTCAAGTTACAACGTATACGTCGCTGGTCCTCATGGATAAAGTTAATATCGTAACTTTCTAAGTTTCCATTATCGCGCATAACGTTGGATTTACATAACGTTGGATTGTACCGATTGCCATGTAGCTATAACAAATACTTTCTCTTTGTAATTCACAAGATATTTTATCTTATATGTATTGCGAACCGTGGTGTCTATCCGCGTGTTCTTCTGTCCACCGTTTCTGTGCTAGAAAAGCTGCGCACGCAAGAAAAGATCAACATTCACTTTTGAAATGACAGAAAACTATTACTTTTGCAGTAGCTCAGATGATTATTACTATCGGTGTGGTGTTAACATAAAAATGATTATTGCTATCGGTGTGGTGTTAACATAAAGATGGTTATTATTATCGGTGTGGTATTAACATAAAGATGGTTATTACTATCGGTGTGGTGTTAACATAGAGATAGTTATTACTATATCGATATGGTGTTAACATAAAGATGATTATTACTATCGGTGTGGTGTTAACATAGAAATGGTTATTACTATATCGATATGGTTTTAACATAAAGATGATTATTACTATATCGATATGGTGTTAACATAAAGATGGTTATTACTATCGGTGTGGTATTAACATAAAGATGGTTATTACTATCGGTGTGGTATTAACATAAAGATGGTTATTACTATCGGTGTGGTGTTAACATAGAGATGGTTATTACTATATCGATATGGTGTTAACATAAAGATGATTATTACTACATCGATATGGTGTTAACATAAAGATGATTATTACTATCGGTGTAGTATTAACATAAAGATGGTTATTACTATCGGTGTGGTGTTAACATAGAGATGGTTATTACTATATCGATATGGTGTTAACATAAAAGATGGTGATTACTATCGGTGTGGTATTAACATAAAGATGGTTATTACTATCGGTGTGGTGTTAACATAGAGATGGTTATTACTATATCGATATGATGTTAACATAAAGATGATTATTACTACATCGATATGGTGTTAACATAAAGATGATTATTACTATCGGTGTAGTATTAACATAAAGATGGTTATTACTATCGGTGTGGTGTTAACATAGAGATGGTTATTACTATATCGATATGGTGTTAACATAAAGATGGTGATTACCATCGGTGTGGTATTAACATAAAGATGGTTATTACTATCGGTGTGGTGTTAACATAGAGATGGTTATTACTATATCGATATGATGTTAACATAAAGATGATTATTACTACATCGATATGGTGTTAACATAAAGATGATTATTACTATCGGTGTAGTATTAACATAAAGATGGTTATTACTATCGGTGTGGTGTTAACATAGAGATGGTTATTACTATATCGATATGGTGTTAACATAAAGATGGTGATTACTATCGGTGTGGTATTAACATAAAGATGGTTATTACTATCGGTGTGGTGTTAACATAGAGATGGTTATTACTATATCGATATGGTGTTAACATAAAGATGATTATTACTACATCGATATGGTGTTAACATAAAGATGGTTATTACTATCGGTGTGGTATTAACACTGAGATGCCCGATTTGATTTTATTTAATTCTTTTTTATGTAACAACAGTTCTGCGTTTGATAAACAAAATCAAACACATATCTTAAACATAAATATGTGGATTTTGCAGTCTAAACAACACCTGATAAGTCAAACAAATCCACTAGTATGATAAATACCTGAAGCTTAGTAGTTAGCATTTTAGGCTGGGGATCTGCAGTTTCATGACTGGCACTCCACTAAACCCATTAAAATAACAAATCATCATCCACCGTTTGGTGTTTTGGGTGAGTTACGACGGGGTAACTATCAAATCCCACCTTTCGATTAGAGTAGTCCAACAACAGGCGGTGGTTGGTGTTGATTAGCTACATTCCCTTTAGTTTAGTACTTCAAAATTAGCCCTCGAGTTGCTTTGATTGAAGTTGAAAACAAATCACACCAAATAAAAGGTTCTTATCTGTAAAATGGTCAACGTATAACTTATGTAGTAAAGCAATAGCTGCAGTGTCTCCTTACATAGTAATATACATGACCATTACACAATGCTAACAATGACCAACCACCTTCTCTCGGAAGTACACTGGCTTGAATTTAATTCTAATGCACATAGCAACAGGAGTTTCATTGAGACTCATATGCCTTTACTTCTGTCTCTCACAGTAGATGAAATCTTGTTACAAGTTGTTAACTAACTACTCTCTCATGTTTACACATACATAAAATACAAATTTATCGTGTTTGTCTGTCTGTCCGTTGTTTAACGACTTCTTCGTCGCTGAGCCAGTCTCAACCAAACTTTGTGGGATGATATTATGGAACAAGGGGCATGTTAACGGTGGTTTCACAACCTCCTCCACTCCCCTTATTGCTGTTGTTGAATATTATTATCTTTGACGCAAGTTAACATTAACTTCATTAATTAATACCGCCATGTATTTACACATAAAAATATTATATTTCCTATAACACAACACACATAGCGTGGGAAGAAGGTACACAAACATCTTATATATCTCAGATACTGTACTAGAGCTCTCTAAGAAGGAAAGCATAGAAAAAAAACATGACCGTTACTATTGCAATAATAAATTCAACTAAAGTTTCTACTCTAACAGCCACCATAAAAATTATATGAAAAGCCATTTCTTGAGCTATATCTTTTCCTACTTTGACCTGTGACCTTTCAATCACCTGAAACAGTGTAGGAGGATCTTAGGAGGCGAGTGTTGAAAGTAGGTAAGAAAGTATCCCTACACCCACTACTTTTTCCGCTACCGCTTCCTACAGAGTCACCCGGACCATCCCACAGTTTATATCATGTTTCAAGTATATACATATTAAGTTCTTACAATTTATACGAAACATTTAACGTGCTAATAATGAATACTGTAGTAATATGCTTTGTTATAAATAAATTGTGTGAAAGTTAGAACTTTTGTATGATTTATCATAACACTCCCACACATAAAGTTCATAACCCGAACAAAAGAAGGGTGCCTCAACTTGTGTATAATAAATCTTATATCTATTATCAACTGAATAATATGTCTCAAGTTACATCAACTATGTTACATCAGTTAGATTAACAGGATTAAAAATTAAAATTCAAAATTAATTTTATATATCCTTACCCACGAAATCCAAAGTACTATACACTTTATTTATAACTCCACCTTTACACTTTTCTCATATAGATCAGGGTTTGGCACTACCTAGTTTTCCGATTACATGGTTTAGTTTGTTTCAAATTCCGTGGAAAGCTACAAAGGGCTATCTGTACTAGCCATCCCTCATGTAGCAGTTACAGACAAGAGAAAAGGAAGCTAGCCAATACAACCTACCACCAGCTCTTGGATAACTTTCGTTACCAACGAAGAGTATAATTGACAGTCAGATTAAAATGTCTCCACTGCTGAAGTTGCAAGCATGTTCGATGTGCCGGGAATTCGAACCCACGACTCATAGACTGTGAGGCAAATGTCCTAACAACTAGTCTATGTTAGGCCCCGTTTAAGTGAAAACTTGGATTGTTTTCTCCTTGCGGTGGTATAGATTTAGGTTTTGAAAAAGGTGTTTTGTTTCCGCAGTCTTGCGAAAATGTACACATAAAATTACATGCGCACAGTTTCCTGAGTTTGCACTGACAGACTACACGGAAAGCAGTCAACAGCACTTACCGCTAACTCTTGGACTACTTTTATCAGTAGTAGGTTATCTCTATTACTCTTATAACTCGCCTAAGGGCCTCAAGTACACAGCTCATTTTCTCGGCACTGAGACGCAAACCATTAATTATTGACCTTCACAATTTAAGAACACTGACCACATTGTCAGCGAGAGCATGACTAAATCTAATTTTGTAGTGTGTTATCAATACCATTATGACCGTTTTTTTCGAAATGATTCGACTACGTATATTTTCATTTAACTTTCAATAAAAAATTTTTATGATTGAAAATTTTGGTCATAAAATAAACGCAAAACTTTACGAATATTTTCCTAAGTTAACTTCTTAGTATAACCACACCTTTGAGTTAAGGCAAAGCGAGTTATGTGATACTTCTTATTCTTAGAATTCGTGCCAGAATTACTGTTATGTCACTAGAAGCCCTAAAGGGATACGTGGAAGGAGATATAGTCTTTCTGTTAACTAACAGTGTGAGAGGAGAACTGGCATCAAGGACCAATGTAAACAAATCAAAGTCCTGTAAGCCAGCTCCGCCGCAGGAGATACGTTTAATATTATGATACTTTGAGTGAAATAAAAAGTACTTAAAATAAAAGAACTATATCAAACGTATTATTTTCTTACGAAATGTTGGTTTTCCTTATAAGTTTTGAGAATTTTTTAAAATTAGGTCACTGAATAACAATGCTAAGTACTAAACTCGAAATAACCAAAACTTCGCCAAAGGAGACCCCAAGTAGCACGGCTATATGTCTGCGGACTTACAACGCTAAAATCCACGTTTCGATACCGTGGTGGGCAGAGTACAGACAGCCCATAGTACAGCTTCGTGCTTAACTTCCAACAATCACAGAAGAATTCGAATTTGATATTCAACCCGAACTGCAGTTTATGCACACGTGAGTAACTGGGTCAGAAAACACAAGGATTCATGTGTAGCCGTTCTTAATTTTGAATAACTGACCGAAAGAAAAGCATCCAGCCAGCAGTATCCGCCACTACATAGGCTTTGTTTGAATCATTGAACTGACTTATGGAATTAACTGTCACTTTAATAACATGCCAGTAAGTGCAGAAGTGTTTAGCTCCATCAAATCTCAAACCTTCGACCTCCTATCCAATAGGCTCATCATTAGTAGTTACAAATCGATTACCCTTACTACATATATATGTATTAAACAATTGTTATGTATTATTCCGTTCTTAAATCATTCCAGCTTCCATGCTCAGAAAAGCTGTTCCCTGTCATAAACTAAAGACGGTGTCGTGCAACTGGCCCGGCATGGCCAGGTGGTTAAGGCACTCGACTCGTAATCTGAGGGTCTCGGTTTCGAATCCCCGTTACATCAAACATGCTTGCCCTTTCAGCCGTGGGGGCGTTATAATATGATGATCAATCCCACTATTCGTTGGTAAAAGAGTAGCCCAAGAGTTGGTGGTCAGTGGTGATAACAAGCTGCCTTCCTTCTATTCTTACACTGCTAAATTAGGAAGGCTAGCGCAGATAGCCCCTCGTAGCTTTACGCGAAATTCAAAACAAACAAACAAAATAAAAGCTCAGAGATACAGCTTTTAAATGGTGTATTTATTTTTATTTTTTGTTCAATATTGTTAAAATGTTTCGATCACTTGTGTGGCCGTCATCAGGAAACGAACTTGAAACTTTGGTAAACCTTATCAACCTTCAATTCTAATTCTAAAATATTATAATAAGCATCAAATTTGAAGTTCACTGTTGTTAATTTTTTAATCAGTCGTCCATAACTCTTCCCTCTGACTAATAATAAAAACTTCTAATGTTCATCGTTATGAAAAATGAAACATATTTACTTGCTCTACAAGTGGTCCAATTTATAAGACAACTTTAACATTGGAGGATTTGAGGTTCGAAAGTTTGGTTTCGTTTGTTTTGAATTTCGCTCAAAGCTACGCGAGATTTATCTGCGCTAGCTATCCTAATTTAGCAGTGAAAGAGGAGAGGGAAGGTAGCTAATCATCACTACCCACTACCAACTCTTGAGCTGCTCTTTTACCAACGAATAGTGGGAATAACCGTCACATTTTAATGATTCCACGGCTAAAATTGTGAGCATAATTGGTGAGACGAGGATTCGAAGTCGCGACCCTCAAGTTGCGAGTTCAGTGCCCCTAACCACCTAGCGGTTCCAAAGTAAACACCTAATGACTAACATATTGCCGACATCTTAGTGGTTGAGTTCTGGTTCATAAACTGTAAAAATAAGTAAGATTGGAATGCGGGTTGCCGTAGAATATAATTTATTTCGAATATAAACAGCCTTCAGATACAATACAAGATTATACATTTATTATTAATCGCAAAGCTGCACTATGAGCTAGATGTGCGGTTAGTGCTGCAGGGATCGAGCCCTAAATTTAACCATGAGCTACCATTAAGGTTACAATCCAAACACCGTAAACAATAATTTCATAAATACATTCATTTATAGATTCTGGATATAATACAGGATTTTATAATTACGGTTACAATACAATCAGTATCTGTTGCGTCCCCCGCAAGTACAGCGTTATTTCTACGGATTTAAACGCTAAAATCAGGGGTTCGACTCCCCTCAGTGGGCTCAGCAGATAGCCCGACGTGGCTTTGCTATAAGAAAATACACACACACACAGACACTATCTGTCGCTCCACGCTGGTACAGCGGTAAGTCTACGAATCTACAACTCTCACCTCAGCGGTTCGATTCCTCTCGCTGAGCTCAGCAGATAGCCTGATGTGACTTTACTATAAGAAAACACACATAAAGTATCTATTTAAAACATATTATACAGTCTTAACCGCTGGCAATATAGTTTAAAAAAATCTAATATATTTAATATTCATGAAGATGCCCAATTAACTGTCTGAAGCCTATTAAATGTCCTTTCGCCTTAAAAAACGTCAGAAAAAAAAGAGTTATTAACGTCAATGAAAGTCTAAAACCACTACTAATTAGAAACATCGTTTAAAATTAACACCTTCAAAAATAACACCTAACTCCAGCTCACCTCTGTAATATTATAATGCGAGCTGCCACAAGAATTCAGTTCCTTTTGGAGTTAAATAAATAATTTTATTGTTCAATACATGATTGTTTTGTTTAGTTTTTGTTACAAATAGGTTACTCAATGTGGAACGGGAACAAGGCTTGAAATCGAATGCGACTAAGTTTCAAAATTCCACTACAGCAGCTTGTCTTTTCGTATATAAAAAGAAACAACAACAAATGGCTTAAAAACGTAGATCAAGAAATACCTTACTATATTTACATATATATATATTTCGTTAGTGAAAGCTATAAAACAAGGGTAACTTCGTTCTGGTTAGGTAGCCATCAGAGTTAGATATTACGGTCAGGTGGCGGCAGGTGTGAATGTCTAACATGAACCAAGGTGAACGGAAGGCGTGCCCTACAACACGATAGCTAAATTCCCTTCAAAAGTGTTAGAAAATTATCAGTTCTTCGTGGTGACTTCCAGGTATGTAAGTGAAGACGTTTAGCGCATCACTGCATTTTCTCTTTGGCATTCTGAAAAAGAAGAGTTCTGTTAAAACTACACAGTCTTTCTCCTCCGAGCTAGTTAAGAACAATCGTGCTTCGTCAACTTTTGGAGGCTGTAGTTGATCCGAGTGACTGGGTGCTGAGTCTCTTTCGATTTTGTGAAAGCAGAGCTCCACGATATTTCCTGCCTTCCCTGTAACCAATCTCCGGTTTTGAATATACTCGCTAATTTTGTGTATAGGGCTGAAATTCTGGGAAAGTTAATGATGGATTCGTCAGTTAGACCAAGAAATGTGTGGATTGTGGTACTTTTATTCGTTGTACTTTGTCTATCGAGACATTCAGGTAAGAAATATTTTATTTTCCTTTGTGCTATTTCAGGTGCCAATACTACCACAAATACAGATGAAAAAAGCGCACAACACAAACGTTTTTATAACTGTTGTGATACTGTTAATAAAGCTTCTACCTGTTTCAATATCGTTAATAAACGTTCTGGTTGTTGCAATGTCGTTAATAAGGGTTTTAACTCTTGTAATATTTGTAATGAAAGCTGTAGTTGCTGTAATATTGTTAATAAAGGTTCCAATTGTTGTGATATTGTTAATAATGCTTCTACCCGTTTCAATATCGTTAATAAAGGTTCCAATTGTTGTGATATTGTTAATAATGCTTCTACCCGTTTCAATATCGTTAATAAAGGTTCCAATTGTTGTGATATTGTTAATAATGCTTCTACCCGTTTCAATATCGTTAATAAAGGTTCCAATTGTTGTGATATTGTTAATAATGCTTCTACCCGTTTCAATATCGTTAATAAAGGTTCCAATTGTTGTAATATTGCTAATAAAGCTTCTACTCGTTTCAATATCGTTAATAAAGGTTCTAATTGTTGTAATATCATGCATGAATGTTCTAATTGTTATAATGTCGTTAATAAAGGTTCTAATTGTTGCAATATTGTAAAAATATTCAACAACTTACTCATATAACCCATCTTCCAGTTGCTTGTCTAATGTTCTTATAAATGTTTGAGCTTACGTTAACTATATATATCTTTAATACCTTGACCAAAAAGACATACCTTTCTGATCGAGGTATTTTTACACCTCTGTAAAATAAATAATTTATACTAAGTTATAGAGGAATATAAGAATTTTT